>NW_028291701.1:0-261297 GCF_059453375.1 Lepisosteus platostomus
AACACTTTTCAAAACGTGTTTTTCAGCCCGAAATAAACGCGTTTTCTCAACTCCTGGAATCACAGTGTAACTGACTGGCTCAGAAGAGCCCACTGAGTCAGCCCTTAACCCCAGTGTGCAGAAGTTGTCAAAACGTGTTTTTCAGCACAAATAAACACGTTTTGGCAACTTTGGTCAACAACATGTAAGTTATAGGCAGGAACAGAACACTTTTCAAAACGTGTTTTTCAGCCCGAAATAAACGCGTTTTCTCAACTCTTGGAATCACAGTGTAACTGACTGGCTCAGAAGAGCCCACTGAGTCAGCCCTTAACCCCAGTGTGCAGAAGTTGTCAAAACGTGTTTTTCAGCACAAATAAACACGTTTTGGCAACTTTGGTCAACAACATGTAAGTTATAGGGCAGGAACAGAACACTTTTCAAAACGTGTTTTTCAGCCCGAAATAAACGCGTTTTCTCAACCCTTGGAATCACAGTGTAACTGACTGGCTCAGAAGAGCCCACTGAGTCAGCCCTTAACCCCAGTGTGCAGAAGTTGTCAAAACGTGTTTTTCAGCACAAATAAACACGTTTTGGCAACTTTGGTCAACAACATGTAAGTTATAGGGCAGGAACAGAACACTTTTCAAAACGTGTTTTTCAGCCCGAAATAAACGCGTTTTCTCAACTCTTGGAATCACAGTGTAACTGACTGGTTCAGAAGAGCCCACTGAGTCAGCCCTTAACCCCAGTGTGCAGAAGTTGTCAAAACGTGTTTTTCAGCACAAATAAACACGTTTTGGCAACTTTGGTCAACAACATGTAAGTTATAGGGCAGGAACAGAACACTTTTCAAAACGTGTTTTTCAGCCCGAAATAAACGCGTTTTCTCAACTCCTGGAATCACAGTGTAACTGACTGGCTCAGAAGAGCCCACTGAGTCATCCCTTAACCCCAGTGTGCAGAAGTTGTCAAAACGTGTTTTTCAGCACAAATAAACACGTTTTGGCAACTTTGGTCAACAACATGTAAGTTATAGGGCAGGAACAGAACACTTTTCAAAACGTGTTTTTCAGCCCGAAATAAACGCGTTTTCTCAACTCCTGGAATCACAGTGTAACTGACTGGCTCAGAAGAGCCCACTGAGTCATCCCTTAACCCCAGTGTGCAGAAGTTGTCAAAACGTGTTTTTCAGCACAAAGAAACACGTTTTGGCAACTTTGGTCACCAACATGTAAGTTATAGGGCAGGAACAGAACACTTTTCAAAACGTGTTTTTCAGCCCGAAATAAACGCGTTTTCTCAACCCTTTGAATCACAGTGTAACTGACTGGCTCAGAAGAGCCCACTGAGTCAGCCCTTAACCCCAGTGTGCAGAAGTTGTCAAAACGTGTTTATAAGCACAAATAAACACGTTTTGGCAACTTTGGTCACCAACATGTAAGTTATAGGGCAGGAACAGAACACTTTTCAAAACGTGTTTTTCAGCCCGAAATAAACGCGTTTTCTCAACCCTTGGAATCACAGTGTAACTGACTGGCTCAGAAGAGCCCACTGATTCAGCCCTTAACCCCAGTGTGCAGAAGTTGTCAAAACGTGTTTTTCAGCACAAATAAACACGTTTTGGCAACTTTGGTCAACAACATGTAAGTTATAGGGCAGGAACAGAACACTTTTCAAAACGTGTTTTTCAGCCCGAAATAAACGCGTTTTCTCAACCCTTGGAATCACAGTGTAACTGACTGGCTCAGAAGAGCCCACTGAGTCAGCCCTTAACCCCAGTGTGCAGAAGTTGTCAAAACGTGTTTTTCAGCACAAATAAACACGTTTTGGCAACTTTGGTCACCAACATGTAAGTTATAGGGCAGGAACAGAACACTTTTCAAAACGTGTTTTTCAGCCCGAAATAAACGCGTTTTCTCAACCCTTGGAATCACAGTGTAACTGACTGGCTCAGAAGAGCCCACTGAGTCAGCCCTTAACCCCAGTGTGCAGAAGTTGTCAAAACGTGTTTTTAAGCACAAATAAACACGTTTTGGCAACTTTGGTCACCAACATGTAAGTTATAGGGCAGGAACAGAACACTTTTCAAAACGTGTTTTTCAGCCCGAAATAAACGCGTTTTCTCAACTCCTGGAATCACAGTGTAACTGACTGGCTCAGAAGAGCCCACTGAGTCAGCCCTTAACCCCAGTGTGCAGAAGTTGTCAAAACGTGTTTTTCAGCACAAATAAACACGTTTTGGCAACTTTGGTCAACAACATGTAAGTTATAGGGCAGGAACAGAACACTTTTCAAAACGTGTTTTTCAGACCGAAATAAATGCGTTTTCTCAACTCCTGGAATCACAGTGTAACTGACTGGCTCAGAAGAGCCCACTGAGTCAGCCCTTAACCCCAGTGTGCAGAAGTTGTCAAAACGTGTTTTTCAGCACAAATAAACACGTTTTGGCAACTTTGGTCAACAACATGTAAGTTATAGGGCAGGAACAGAACACTTTTCAAAACGTGTTTTTCAGACCGAAATAAATGCGTTTTCTCAACTCCTGGAATCACAGTGTAACTGACTGGCTCAGAAGAGCCCACTGAGTCAGCCCTTAACCCCAGTGTGCAGAAGTTGTCAAAACGTGTTTTTCAGCACAAATAAACACGTTTTGGCAACTTTGGTCAACAACATGTAAGTTATAGGGCAGGAACAGAACACTTTTCAAAACGTGTTTTTCAGCCCGAAATAAACGCGTTTTCTCAACTCTTGGAATCACAGTGTAACTGACTGGCTCAGAAGAGCCCACTGATTCAGCCCTTAACCCCAGTGTGCAGAAGTTGTCAAAACGTGTTTTTCAGCACAAATAAACACGTTTTGGCAACTTTGGTCACCAACATGTAAGTTATAGGGCAGGAACAGAACACTTTTCAAAACGTGTTTTTCAGCCCGAAATAAACGCGTTTTCTCAACTCCTGGAATCACAGTGTAACTGACTGGCTCAGAAGAGCCCACTGAGTCAGCCCTTAACCCCAGTGTGCAGAAGTTGTCAAAACGTGTTTTTCAGCACAAATAAACACGTTTTGGCAACTTTGGTCAACAACATGTAAGTTATAGGGCAGGAACAGAACACTTTTCAAAACGTGTTTTTCAGCCCGAAATAAACGCGTTTTCTCAACTCCTGGAATCACAGTGTAACTGACTGGCTCAGAAGAGCCCACTGAGTCAGCCCTTAACCCCAGTGTGCAGAAGTTGTCAAAACGTGTTTTTCAGCACAAATAAACATGTTTTGGCAACTTTGGTCAACAACATGTAAGTTATAGGGCAGGAACAGAACACTTTTCAAAACGTGTTTTTCAGCCCGAAATAAACGCGTTTTCTCAACTCTTGGAATCACAGTGTAACTGACTGGTTCAGAAGAGCCCACTGAGTCAGCCCTTAACCCCAGTGTGCAGAAGTTGTCAAAACGTGTTTTTCAGCACAAATAAACACGTTTTGGCAACTTTGGTCAACAACATGTAAGTTATAGGGCAGGAACAGAACACTTTTCAAAACGTGTTTTTCAGCCCGAAATAAACGCGTTTTCTCAACCCTTGGAATCACAGTGTAACTGACTGGCTCAGAAGAGCCCACTGATTCAGCCCTTAACCCCAGTGTGCAGAAGTTGTCAAAACGTGTTTTTCAGCACAAATAAACACGTTTTGGCAACTTTGGTCACCAACATGTAAGTTATAGGGCAGGAACAGAACACTTTTCAAAACGTGTTTTTCAGCCCGAAATAAACGCGTTTTCTCAACTCCTGGAATCACAGTGTAACTGACTGGCTCAGAAGAGCCCACTGAGTCAGCCCTTAACCCCAGTGTGCAGAAGTTGTCAAAACGTGTTTTTCAGCACAAATAAACACGTTTTGGCAACTTTGGTCAACAACATGTAAGTTATAGGGCAGGAACAGAACACTTTTCAAAACGTGTTTTTCAGCCCGAAATAAACGCGTTTTCTCAACCCTTGGAATCACAGTGTAACTGACTGGCTCAGAAGAGCCCACTGAGTCAGCCCTTAACCCCAGTGTGCAGAAGTTGTCAAAACGTGTTTTTCAGCACAAATAAACACGTTTTGGCAACTTTGGTCAACAACATGTAAGTTATAGGGCAGGAACAGAACACTTTTCAAAACGTGTTTTTCAGCCCGAAATAAACGCGTTTTCTCAACCCTTGGAATCACAGTGTAACTGACTGGCTCAGAAGAGCCCACTGAGTCAGCCCTTAACCCCAGTGTGCAGAAGTTGTCAAAACGTGTTTTTCAGCACAAATAAACACGTTTTGGCAACTTTGGTCACCAACATGTAAGTTATAGGGCAGGAACAGAACACTTTTCAAAACGTGTTTTTCAGCCCGAAATAAACGCGTTTTCTCAACTCTTGGAATCACAGTGTAACTGACTGGCTCAGAAGAGCCCACTGAGTCAGCCCTTAACCCCAGTGTGCAGAAGTTGTCAAAACGTGTTTTTAAGCACAAATAAACACGTTTTGGCAACTTTGGTCACCAACATGTAAGTTATAGGGCAGGAACAGAACACTTTTCAAAACGTGTTTTTCAGCCCGAAATAAACGCGTTTTCTCAACTCCTGGAATCACAGTGTAACTGACTGGCTCAGAAGAGCCCACTGAGTCAGCCCTTAACCCCAGTGTGCAGAAGTTGTCAAAACGTGTTTTTCAGCACAAATAAACACGTTTTGGCAACTTTGGTCACCAACATGTAAGTTATAGGGCAGGAACAGAACACTTTTCAAAACGTGTTTTTCAGCCCGAAATAAACGCGTTTTCTCATCTCCTGGAATCACAGTGTAACTGACTGGCTCAGAAGAGCCCACTGAGTCAGCCCTTAACCCCAGTGTGCAGAAGTTGTCAAAACGTGTTTTTCAGCACAAATAAACACGTTTTGGCAACTTTGGTCAACAACATGTAAGTTATAGGGCAGGAACAGAACACTTTTCAAAACGTGTTTTTCAGCCCGAAATAAACGCGTTTTCTCAACCCTTGGAATCACAGTGTAACTGACTGGCTCAGAAGAGCCCAATGAGTAAGCCCTTAACCCCAGTGTGCAGAAGTTGTCAAAACGTGTTTTTCAGCACAAATAAACACGTTTTGGCAACTTTGGTCAACAACATGTAAGTTATAGGGCAGGAACAGAACACTTTTCAAAACGTGTTTTTCAGCCCGAAATAAACGCGTTTTCTCAACCCTTGGAATCACAGTGTAACTGACTGGCTCAGAAGAGCCCACTGAGTCAGCCCTTAACCCCAGTGTGCAGAAGTTGTCAAAACGTGTTTTTCAGCACAAATAAACACGTTTTGGCAACTTTGGTCAACAACATGTAAGTTATAGGGCAGGAACAGAACACTTTTCAAAACGTGTTTTTCAGCCCGAAATAAACGCGTTTTCTCAACTCTTGGAATCACAGTGTAACTGACTGGCTCAGAAGAGCCCACTGATTCAGCCCTTAACCCCAGTGTGCAGAAGTTGTCAAAACGTGTTTTTCAGCACAAATAAACACGTTTTGGCAACTTTGGTCACCAACATGTAAGTTATAGGGCAGGAACAGAACACTTTTCAAAACGTGTTTTTCAGCCCGAAATAAACGCGTTTTCTCAACTCCTGGAATCACAGTGTAACTGACTGGCTCAGAAGAGCCCACTGAGTCAGCCCTTAACCCCAGTGTGCAGAAGTTGTCAAAACGTGTTTTTCAGCACAAATAAACACGTTTTGGCAACTTTGGTCAACAACATGTAAGTTATAGGGCAGGAACAGAACACTTTTCAAAACGTGTTTTTCAGCCCGAAATAAACGCGTTTTCTCAACCCTTGGAATCACAGTGTAACTGACTGGCTCAGAAGAGCCCACTGAGTCAGCCCTTAACCCCAGTGTGCAGAAGTTGTCAAAACGTGTTTTTCAGCACAAATAAACACGTTTTGGCAACTTTGGTCAACAACATGTAAGTTATAGGGCAGGAACAGAACACTTTTCAAAACGTGTTTTTCAGCCCGAAATAAACGCGTTTTCTCAACTCCTGGAATCCCAGTGTAACTGACTGGCTCAGAAGAGCCCACTGAGTCAGCCCTTAACCCCAGTGTGCAGAAGTTGTCAAAACGTGTTTTTCAGCACAAATAAACACGTTTTGGCAACTTTGGTCAACAACATGTAAGTTATAGGGCAGGAACAGAACACTTTTCAAAACGTGTTTTTCAGCCCGAAATAAACGCGTTTTCTCAACTCTTGGAATCACAGTGTAACTGACTGGTTCAGAAGAGCCCACTGAGTCAGCCCTTAACCCCAGTGTGCAGAAGTTGTCAAAACGTGTTTTTCAGCACAAATAAACACGTTTTGGCAACTTTGGTCAACAACATGTAAGTTATAGGGCAGGAACAGAACACTTTTCAAAACGTGTTTTTCAGCCCGAAATAAACGCGTTTTCTCAACTCCTGGAATCACAGTGTAACTGACTGGCTCAGAAGAGCCCACTGAGTCATCCCTTAACCCCAGTGTGCAGAAGTTGTCAAAACGTGTTTTTCAGCACAAAGAAACACGTTTTGGCAACTTTGGTCACCAACATGTAAGTTATAGGGCAGGAACAGAACACTTTTCAAAACGTGTTTTTCAGCCCGAAATAAACGCGTTTTCTCAACCCTTTGAATCACAGTGTAACTGACTGGCTCAGAAGAGCCCACTGAGTCAGCCCTTAACCCCAGTGTGCAGAAGTTGTCAAAACGTGTTTTTAAGCACAAATAAACACGTTTTGGCAACTTTGGTCACCAACATGTAAGTTATAGGGCAGGAACAGAACACTTTTCAAAACGTGTTTTTCAGCCCGAAATAAACGCGTTTTCTCAACCCTTGGAATCACAGTGTAACTGACTGGCTCAGAAGAGCCCACTGATTCAGCCCTTAACCCCAGTGTGCAGAAGTTGTCAAAACGTGTTTTTAAGCACAAATAAACACGTTTTGGCAACTTTGGTCACCAACATGTAAGTTATAGGGCAGGAACAGAACACTTTTCAAAACGTGTTTTTCAGCCCGAAATAAACGCGTTTTCTCAACTCCTGGAATCACAGTGTAACTGACTGGCTCAGAAGAGCCCACTGAGTCAGCCCTTAACCCCAGTGTGCAGAAGTTGTCAAAACGTGTTTTTCAGCACAAATAAACACGTTTTGGCAACTTTGGTCACCAACATGTAAGTTATAGGGCAGGAACAGAACACTTTTCAAAACTTGTTTTTCAGCCCGAAATAAACGCGTTTTCTCAACTCCTGGAATCACAGTGTAACTGACTGGCTCAGAAGAGCCCACTGAGTCAGCCCTTAACCCCAGTGTGCAGAAGTTGTCAAAACGTGTTTTTCAGCACAAATAAACACGTTTTGGCAACTTTGGTCAACAACATGTAAGTTATAGGGCAGGAACAGAACACTTTTCAAAACGTGTTTTTCAGCCCGAAATAAACGCGTTTTCTCAACCCTTGGAATCACAGTGTAACTGACTGGCTCAGAAGAGCCCACTGATTCAGCCCTTAACCCCAGTGTGCAGAAGTTGTCAAAACGTGTTTTTCAGCACAAATAAACACGTTTTGGCAACTTTGGTCACCAACATGTAAGTTATAGGGCAGGAACAGAACACTTTTCAAAACGTGTTTTTCAGCCCGAAATAAACGCGTTTTCTAAACTCCTGGAATCACAGTGTAACTGACTGGCTCAGAAGAGCCCACTGAGTCAGCCCTTAACCCCAGTGTGCAGAAGTTGTCAAAACGTGTTTTTCAGCACAAATAAACACGTTTTGGCAACTTTGGTCAACAACATGTAAGTTATAGGGCAGGAACAGAACACTTTTCAAAACGTGTTTTTCAGCCCGAAATAAACGCGTTTTCTCAACCCTTGGAATCACAGTGTAACTGACTGGCTCAGAAGAGCCCACTGAGTCAGCCCTTAACCCCAGTGTGCAGAAGTTGTCAAAACGTGTTTTTCAGCACAAATAAACACGTTTTGGCAACTTTGGTCAACAACATGTAAGTTATAGGGCAGGAACAGAACACTTTTCAAAACGTGTTTTTCAGCCCGAAATAAACGCGTTTTCTCAACCCTTGGAATCACAGTGTAACTGACTGGCTCAGAAGAGCCCACTGAGTCAGCCCTTAACCCCAGTGTGCAGAAGTTGTCAAAACGTGTTTTTCAGCACAAATAAACACGTTTTGGCAACTTTGGTCACCAACATGTAAGTTATAGGGCAGGAACAGAACACTTTTCAAAACGTGTTTTTCAGCCCGAAATAAACGCGTTTTCTCAACCCTTGGAATCACAGTGTAACTGACTGGCTCAGAAGAGCCCACTGAGTCAGCCCTTAACCCCAGTGTGCAGAAGTTGTCAAAACGTGTTTTTAAGCACAAATAAACACGTTTTGGCAACTTTGGTCACCAACATGTAAGTTATAGGGCAGGAACAGAACACTTTTTCAAAACGTGTTTTTCAGCCCGAAATAAACGCGTTTTCTCAACTCCTGGAATCACAGTGTAACTGACTGGCTCAGAAGAGCCCACTGAGTCAGCCCTTAACCCCAGTGTGCAGAAGTTGTCAAAACGTGTTTTTCAGCACAAATAAACACGTTTTGGCAACTTTGGTCACCAACATGTAAGTTATAGGGCAGGAACAGAACACTTTTCAAAACGTGTTTTTCAGCCCGAAATAAACGCGTTTTCTCAACTCCTGGAATCACAGTGTAACTGACTGGCTCAGAAGAGCCCACTGAGTCAGCCCTTAACCCCAGTGTGCAGAAGTTGTCAAAACGTGTTTTTCAGCACAAATAAACACGTTTTGGCAACTTTGGTCAACAACATGTAAGTTATAGGGCAGGAACAGAACACTTTTCAAAACGTGTTTTTCAGCCCGAAATAAACGCGTTTTCTCAACCCTTGGAATCACAGTGTAACTGACTGGCTCAGAAGAGCCCACTGAGTCAGCCCTTAACCCCAGTGTGCAGAAGTTGTCAAAACGTGTTTTTCAGCACAAATAAACACGTTTTGGCAACTTTGGTCACCAACATGTAAGTTATAGGGCAGGAACAGAACACTTTTCAAAACGTGTTTTTCAGCCCGAAATAAACGCGTTTTCTCAACCCTTGGAATCACAGTGTAACTGACTGGCTCAGAAGAGCCCACTGAGTCAGCCCTTAACCCCAGTGTGCAGAAGTTGTCAAAACGTGTTTTTAAGCACAAATAAACACGTTTTGGCAACTTTGGTCACCAACATGTAAGTTATAGGGCAGGAACAGAACACTTTTCAAAACGTGTTTTTCAGCCCGAAATAAACGCGTTTTCTCAACTCCTGGAATCACAGTGTAACTGACTGGCTCAGAAGAGCCCACTGAGTCAGCCCTTAACCCCAGTGTGCAGAAGTTGTCAAAACGTGTTTTTCAGCACAAATAAACACGTTTTGGCAACTTTGGTCAACAACATGTAAGTTATAGGGCAGGAACAGAACACTTTTCAAAACGTGTTTTTCAGACCGAAATAAATGCGTTTTCTCAACTCCTGGAATCACAGTGTAACTGACTGGCTCAGAAGAGCCCACTGAGTCAGCCCTTAACCCCAGTGTGCAGAAGTTGTCAAAACGTGTTTTTCAGCACAAATAAACACGTTTTGGCAACTTTGGTCAACAACATGTAAGTTATAGGGCAGGAACAGAACACTTTTCAAAACGTGTTTTTCAGACCGAAATAAATGCGTTTTCTCAACTCCTGGAATCACAGTGTAACTGACTGGCTCAGAAGAGCCCACTGAGTCAGCCCTTAACCCCAGTGTGCAGAAGTTGTCAAAACGTGTTTTTCAGCACAAATAAACACGTTTTGGCAACTTTGGTCAACAACATGTAAGTTATAGGGCAGGAACAGAACACTTTTCAAAACGTGTTTTTCAGCCCGAAATAAACGCGTTTTCTCAACTCTTGGAATCACAGTGTAACTGACTGGCTCAGAAGAGCCCACTGATTCAGCCCTTAACCCCAGTGTGCAGAAGTTGTCAAAACGTGTTTTTCAGCACAAATAAACACGTTTTGGCAACTTTGGTCACCAACATGTAAGTTATAGGGCAGGAACAGAACACTTTTCAAAACGTGTTTTTCAGCCCGAAATAAACGCGTTTTCTCAACTCCTGGAATCACAGTGTAACTGACTGGCTCAGAAGAGCCCACTGAGTCAGCCCTTAACCCCAGTGTGCAGAAGTTGTCAAAACGTGTTTTTCAGCACAAATAAACACGTTTTGGCAACTTTGGTCAACAACATGTAAGTTATAGGGCAGGAACAGAACACTTTTCAAAACGTGTTTTTCAGCCCGAAATAAACGCGTTTTCTCAACCCTTGGAATCACAGTGTAACTGACTGGCTCAGAAGAGCCCACTGAGTCAGCCCTTAACCCCAGTGTGCAGAAGTTGTCAAAACGTGTTTTTCAGCACAAATAAACACGTTTTGGCAACTTTGGTCAACAACATGTAAGTTATAGGGCAGGAACAGAACACTTTTCAAAACGTGTTTTTCAGCCCGAAATAAACGCGTTTTCTCAACTCCTGGAATCACAGTGTAACTGACTGGCTCAGAAGAGCCCACTGAGTCAGCCCTTAACCCCAGTGTGCAGAAGTTGTCAAAACGTGTTTTTCAGCACAAATAAACACGTTTTGGCAACTTTGGTCAACAACATGTAAGTTATAGGGCAGGAACAGAACACTTTTCAAAACGTGTTTTTCAGCCCGAAATAAACGCGTTTTCTCAACTCTTGGAATCACAGTGTAACTGACTGGTTCAGAAGAGCCCACTGAGTCAGCCCTTAACCCCAGTGTGCAGAAGTTGTCAAAACGTGTTTTTCAGCACAAATAAACACGTTTTGGCAACTTTGGTCAACAACATGTAAGTTATAGGGCAGGAACAGAACACTTTTCAAAACGTGTTTTTCAGCCCGAAATAAACGCGTTTTCTCAACCCTTGGAATCACAGTGTAACTGACTGGCTCAGAAGAGCCCACTGATTCAGCCCTTAACCCCAGTGTGCAGAAGTTGTCAAAACGTGTTTTTCAGCACAAATAAACACGTTTTGGCAACTTTGGTCACCAACATGTAAGTTATAGGGCAGGAACAGAACACTTTTCAAAACGTGTTTTTCAGCCCGAAATAAACGCGTTTTCTCAACTCCTGGAATCACAGTGTAACTGACTGGCTCAGAAGAGCCCACTGAGTCAGCCCTTAACCCCAGTGTGCAGAAGTTGTCAAAACGTGTTTTTCAGCACAAATAAACACGTTTTGGCAACTTTGGTCAACAACATGTAAGTTATAGGGCAGGAACAGAACACTTTTCAAAACGTGTTTTTCAGCCCGAAATAAACGCGTTTTCTCAACCCTTGGAATCACAGTGTAACTGACTGGCTCAGAAGAGCCCACTGAGTCAGCCCTTAACCCCAGTGTGCAGAAGTTGTCAAAACGTGTTTTTCAGCACAAATAAACACGTTTTGGCAACTTTGGTCAACAACATGTAAGTTATAGGGCAGGAACAGAACACTTTTCAAAACGTGTTTTTCAGCCCGAAATAAACGCGTTTTCTCAACCCTTGGAATCACAGTGTAACTGACTGGCTCAGAAGAGCCCACTGAGTCAGCCCTTAACCCCAGTGTGCAGAAGTTGTCAAAACGTGTTTTTCAGCACAAATAAACACGTTTTGGCAACTTTGGTCACCAACATGTAAGTTATAGGGCAGGAACAGAACACTTTTCAAAACGTGTTTTTCAGCCCGAAATAAACGCGTTTTCTCAACCCTTGGAATCACAGTGTAACTGACTGGCTCAGAAGAGCCCACTGAGTCAGCCCTTAACCCCAGTGTGCAGAAGTTGTCAAAACGTGTTTTTAAGCACAAATAAACACGTTTTGGCAACTTTGGTCACCAACATGTAAGTTATAGGGCAGGAACAGAACACTTTTCAAAACGTGTTTTTCAGCCCGAAATAAACGCGTTTTCTCAACTCCTGGAATCACAGTGTAACTGACTGGCTCAGAAGAGCCCACTGAGTCAGCCCTTAACCCCAGTGTGCAGAAGTTGTCAAAACGTGTTTTTCAGCACAAATAAACACGTTTTGGCAACTTTGGTCACCAACATGTAAGTTATAGGGCAGGAACAGAACACTTTTCAAAACGTGTTTTTCAGCCCGAAATAAACGCGTTTTCTCAACTCCTGGAATCACAGTGTAACTGACTGGCTCAGAAGAGCCCACTGAGTCAGCCCTTAACCCCAGTGTGCAGAAGTTGTCAAAACGTGTTTTTCAGCACAAATAAACACGTTTTGGCAACTTTGGTCAACAACATGTAAGTTATAGGGCAGGAACAGAACACTTTTCAAAACGTGTTTTTCAGCCCGAAATAAACGCGTTTTCTCAACCCTTGGAATCACAGTGTAACTGACTGGCTCAGAAGAGCCCACTGAGTCAGCCCTTAACCCCAGTGTGCAGAAGTTGTCAAAACGTGTTTTTCAGCACAAATAAACACGTTTTGGCAACTTTGGTCAACAACATGTAAGTTATAGGGCAGGAACAGAACACTTTTCAAAACGTGTTTTTCAGCCCGAAATAAACGCGTTTTCTCAACTCTTGGAATCACAGTGTAACTGACTGGCTCAGAAGAGCCCACTGATTCAGCCCTTAACCCCAGTGTGCAGAAGTTGTCAAAACGTGTTTTTCAGCACAAATAAACACGTTTTGGCAACTTTGGTCACCAACATGTAAGTTATAGGGCAGGAACAGAACACTTTTCAAAACGTGTTTTTCAGCCCGAAATAAACGCGTTTTCTCAACTCCTGGAATCACAGTGTAACTGACTGGCTCAGAAGAGCCCACTGAGTCAGCCCTTAACCCCAGTGTGCAGAAGTTGTCAAAACGTGTTTTTCAGCACAAATAAACACGTTTTGGCAACTTTGGTCAACAACATGTAAGTTATAGGGCAGGAACAGAACACTTTTCAAAACGTGTTTTTCAGCCCGAAATAAACGCGTTTTCTCAACCCTTGGAATCACAGTGTAACTGACTGGCTCAGAAGAGCCCACTGAGTCAGCCCTTAACCCCAGTGTGCAGAAGTTGTCAAAACGTGTTTTTCAGCACAAATAAACACGTTTTGGCAACTTTGGTCAACAACATGTAAGTTATAGGGCAGGAACAGAACACTTTTCAAAACGTGTTTTTCAGCCCGAAATAAACGCGTTTTCTCAACTCTTGGAATCACAGTGTAACTGACTGGTTCAGAAGAGCCCACTGAGTCAGCCCTTAACCCCAGTGTGCAGAAGTTGTCAAAACGTGTTTTTCAGCACAAATAAACACGTTTTGGCAACTTTGGTCAACAACATGTAAGTTATAGGGCAGGAACAGAACACTTTTCAAAACGTGTTTTTCAGCCCGAAATAAACGCGTTTTCTCAACCCTTGGAATCACAGTGTAACTGACTGGCTCAGAAGAGCCCACTGATTCAGCCCTTAACCCCAGTGTGCAGAAGTTGTCAAAACGTGTTTTTCAGCACAAATAAACACGTTTTGGCAACTTTGGTCACCAACATGTAAGTTATAGGGCAGGAACAGAACACTTTTCAAAACGTGTTTTTCAGCCCGAAATAAACGCGTTTTCTCAACTCCTGGAATCACAGTGTAACTGACTGGCTCAGAAGAGCCCACTGAGTCAGCCCTTAACCCCAGTGTGCAGAAGTTGTCAAAACGTGTTTTTCAGCACAAATAAACACGTTTTGGCAACTTTGGTCAACAACATGTAAGTTATAGGGCAGGAACAGAACACTTTTCAAAACGTGTTTTTCAGCCCGAAATAAACGCGTTTTCTCAACCCTTGGAATCACAGTGTAACTGACTGGCTCAGAAGAGCCCACTGAGTCAGCCCTTAACCCCAGTGTGCAGAAGTTGTCAAAACGTGTTTTTCAGCACAAATAAACACGTTTTGGCAACTTTGGTCAACAACATGTAAGTTATAGGGCAGGAACAGAACACTTTTCAAAACGTGTTTTTCAGCCCGAAATAAACGCGTTTTCTCAACCCTTGGAATCACAGTGTAACTGACTGGCTCAGAAGAGCCCACTGAGTCAGCCCTTAACCCCAGTGTGCAGAAGTTGTCAAAACGTGTTTTTCAGCACAAATAAACACGTTTTGGCAACTTTGGTCACCAACATGTAAGTTATAGGGCAGGAACAGAACACTTTTCAAAACGTGTTTTTCAGCCCGAAATAAACGCGTTTTCTCAACCCTTGGAATCACAGTGTAACTGACTGGCTCAGAAGAGCCCACTGAGTCAGCCCTTAACCCCAGTGTGCAGAAGTTGTCAAAACGTGTTTTTAAGCACAAATAAACACGTTTTGGCAACTTTGGTCACCAACATGTAAGTTATAGGGCAGGAACAGAACACTTTTCAAAACGTGTTTTTCAGCCCGAAATAAACGCGTTTTCTCAACTCCTGGAATCACAGTGTAACTGACTGGCTCAGAAGAGCCCACTGAGTCAGCCCTTAACCCCAGTGTGCAGAAGTTGTCAAAACGTGTTTTTCAGCACAAATAAACACGTTTTGGCAACTTTGGTCACCAACATGTAAGTTATAGGGCAGGAACAGAACACTTTTCAAAACGTGTTTTTCAGCCCGAAATAAACGCGTTTTCTCAACTCCTGGAATCACAGTGTAACTGACTGGCTCAGAAGAGCCCACTGAGTCAGCCCTTAACCCCAGTGTGCAGAAGTTGTCAAAACGTGTTTTTCAGCACAAATAAACACGTTTTGGCAACTTTGGTCAACAACATGTAAGTTATAGGGCAGGAACAGAACACTTTTCAAAACGTGTTTTTCAGCCCGAAATAAACGCGTTTTCTCAACCCTTGGAATCACAGTGTAACTGACTGGCTCAGAAGAGCCCACTGAGTCAGCCCTTAACCCCAGTGTGCAGAAGTTGTCAAAACGTGTTTTTCAGCACAAATAAACACGTTTTGGCAACTTTGGTCAACAACATGTAAGTTATAGGGCAGGAACAGAACACTTTTCAAAACGTGTTTTTCAGCCCGAAATAAACGCGTTTTCTCAACCCTTGGAATCACAGTGTAACTGACTGGCTCAGAAGAGCCCACTGAGTCAGCCCTTAACCCCAGTGTGCAGAAGTTGTCAAAACGTGTTTTTCAGCACAAATAAACACGTTTTGGCAACTTTGGTCACCAACATGTAAGTTATAGGGCAGGAACAGAACACTTTTCAAAACGTGTTTTTCAGCCCGAAATAAACGCGTTTTCTCAACCCTTGGAATCACAGTGTAACTGACTGGCTCAGAAGAGCCCACTGAGTCAGCCCTTAACCCCAGTGTGCAGAAGTTGTCAAAACGTGTTTTTAAGCACAAATAAACACGTTTTGGCAACTTTGGTCACCAACATGTAAGTTATAGGGCAGGAACAGAACACTTTTCAAAACGTGTTTTTCAGCCCGAAATAAACGCGTTTTCTCAACTCCTGGAATCACAGTGTAACTGACTGGCTCAGAAGAGCCCACTGAGTCAGCCCTTAACCCCAGTGTGCAGAAGTTGTCAAAACGTGTTTTTCAGCACAAATAAACACGTTTTGGCAACTTTGGTCAACAACATGTAAGTTATAGGGCAGGAACAGAACACTTTTCAAAACGTGTTTTTCAGACCGAAATAAATGCGTTTTCTCAACTCCTGGAATCACAGTGTAACTGACTGGCTCAGAAGAGCCCACTGAGTCAGCCCTTAACCCCAGTGTGCAGAAGTTGTCAAAACGTGTTTTTCAGCACAAATAAACACGTTTTGGCAACTTTGGTCAACAACATGTAAGTTATAGGGCAGGAACAGAACACTTTTCAAAACGTGTTTTTCAGACCGAAATAAATGCGTTTTCTCAACTCCTGGAATCACAGTGTAACTGACTGGCTCAGAAGAGCCCACTGAGTCAGCCCTTAACCCCAGTGTGCAGAAGTTGTCAAAACGTGTTTTTCAGCACAAATAAACACGTTTTGGCAACTTTGGTCAACAACATGTAAGTTATAGGGCAGGAACAGAACACTTTTCAAAACGTGTTTTTCAGCCCGAAATAAACGCGTTTTCTCAACTCTTGGAATCACAGTGTAACTGACTGGCTCAGAAGAGCCCACTGATTCAGCCCTTAACCCCAGTGTGCAGAAGTTGTCAAAACGTGTTTTTCAGCACAAATAAACACGTTTTGGCAACTTTGGTCACCAACATGTAAGTTATAGGGCAGGAACAGAACACTTTTCAAAACGTGTTTTTCAGCCCGAAATAAACGCGTTTTCTCAACTCCTGGAATCACAGTGTAACTGACTGGCTCAGAAGAGCCCACTGAGTCAGCCCTTAACCCCAGTGTGCAGAAGTTGTCAAAACGTGTTTTTCAGCACAAATAAACACGTTTTGGCAACTTTGGTCAACAACATGTAAGTTATAGGGCAGGAACAGAACACTTTTCAAAACGTGTTTTTCAGCCCGAAATAAACGCGTTTTCTCAACCCTTGGAATCACAGTGTAACTGACTGGCTCAGAAGAGCCCACTGAGTCAGCCCTTAACCCCAGTGTGCAGAAGTTGTCAAAACGTGTTTTTCAGCACAAATAAACACGTTTTGGCAACTTTGGTCAACAACATGTAAGTTATAGGGCAGGAACAGAACACTTTTCAAAACGTGTTTTTCAGCCCGAAATAAACGCGTTTTCTCAACTCCTGGAATCACAGTGTAACTGACTGGCTCAGAAGAGCCCACTGAGTCAGCCCTTAACCCCAGTGTGCAGAAGTTGTCAAAACGTGTTTTTCAGCACAAATAAACACGTTTTGGCAACTTTGGTCAACAACATGTAAGTTATAGGGCAGGAACAGAACACTTTTCAAAACGTGTTTTTCAGCCCGAAATAAACGCGTTTTCTCAACTCTTGGAATCACAGTGTAACTGACTGGTTCAGAAGAGCCCACTGAGTCAGCCCTTAACCCCAGTGTGCAGAAGTTGTCAAAACGTGTTTTTCAGCACAAATAAACACGTTTTGGCAACTTTGGTCAACAACATGTAAGTTATAGGGCAGGAACAGAACACTTTTCAAAACGTGTTTTTCAGCCCGAAATAAACGCGTTTTCTCAACCCTTGGAATCACAGTGTAACTGACTGGCTCAGAAGAGCCCACTGATTCAGCCCTTAACCCCAGTGTGCAGAAGTTGTCAAAACGTGTTTTTCAGCACAAATAAACACGTTTTGGCAACTTTGGTCACCAACATGTAAGTTATAGGGCAGGAACAGAACACTTTTCAAAACGTGTTTTTCAGCCCGAAATAAACGCGTTTTCTCAACTCCTGGAATCACAGTGTAACTGACTGGCTCAGAAGAGCCCACTGAGTCAGCCCTTAACCCCAGTGTGCAGAAGTTGTCAAAACGTGTTTTTCAGCACAAATAAACACGTTTTGGCAACTTTGGTCAACAACATGTAAGTTATAGGGCAGGAACAGAACACTTTTCAAAACGTGTTTTTCAGCCCGAAATAAACGCGTTTTCTCAACCCTTGGAATCACAGTGTAACTGACTGGCTCAGAAGAGCCCACTGAGTCAGCCCTTAACCCCAGTGTGCAGAAGTTGTCAAAACGTGTTTTTCAGCACAAATAAACACGTTTTGGCAACTTTGGTCAACAACATGTAAGTTATAGGGCAGGAACAGAACACTTTTCAAAACGTGTTTTTCAGCCCGAAATAAACGCGTTTTCTCAACCCTTGGAATCACAGTGTAACTGACTGGCTCAGAAGAGCCCACTGAGTCAGCCCTTAACCCCAGTGTGCAGAAGTTGTCAAAACGTGTTTTTCAGCACAAATAAACACGTTTTGGCAACTTTGGTCACCAACATGTAAGTTATAGGGCAGGAACAGAACACTTTTCAAAACGTGTTTTTCAGCCCGAAATAAACGCGTTTTCTCAACCCTTGGAATCACAGTGTAACTGACTGGCTCAGAAGAGCCCACTGAGTCAGCCCTTAACCCCAGTGTGCAGAAGTTGTCAAAACGTGTTTTTAAGCACAAATAAACACGTTTTGGCAACTTTGGTCACCAACATGTAAGTTATAGGGCAGGAACAGAACACTTTTCAAAACGTGTTTTTCAGCCCGAAATAAACGCGTTTTCTCAACTCCTGGAATCACAGTGTAACTGACTGGCTCAGAAGAGCCCACTGAGTCAGCCCTTAACCCCAGTGTGCAGAAGTTGTCAAAACGTGTTTTTCAGCACAAATAAACACGTTTTGGCAACTTTGGTCAACAACATGTAAGTTATAGGGCAGGAACAGAACACTTTTCAAAACGTGTTTTTCAGCCCGAAATAAACGCGTTTTCTCAACTCCTGGAATCACAGTGTAACTGACTGGCTCAGAAGAGCCCACTGAGTCAGCCCTTAACCCCAGTGTGCAGAAGTTGTCAAAACGTGTTTTTCAGCACAAATAAACACGTTTTGGCAACTTTGGTCACCAACATGTAAGTTATAGGGCAGGAACAGAACACTTTTCAAAACGTGTTTTTCAGCCCGAAATAAACGCGTTTTCTCAACCCTTGGAATCACAGTGTAACTGACTGGCTCAGAAGAGCCCACTGAGTCAGCCCTTAACCCCAGTGTGCAGAAGTTGTCAAAACGTGTTTTTCAGCACAAATAAACACGTTTTGGCAACTTTGGTCACCAACATGTAAGTTATAGGGCAGGAACAGAACACTTTTCAAAACGTGTTTTTCAGCCCGAAATAAACGCGTTTTCTCAACCCTTGGAATCACAGTGTAACTGACTGGCTCAGAAGAGCCCACTGAGTCAGCCCTTAACCCCAGTGTGCAGAAGTTGTCAAAACGTGTTTTTAAGCACAAATAAACACGTTTTGGCAACTTTGGTCACCAACATGTAAGTTATAGGGCAGGAACAGAACACTTTTCAAAACGTGTTTTTCAGCCCGAAATAAACGCGTTTTCTCAACTCCTGGAATCACAGTGTAACTGACTGGCTCAGAAGAGCCCACTGAGTCAGCCCTTAACCCCAGTGTGCAGAAGTTGTCAAAACGTGTTTTTCAGCACAAATAAACACGTTTTGGCAACTTTGGTCAACAACATGTAAGTTATAGGGCAGGAACAGAACACTTTTCAAAACGTGTTTTTCAGCCCGAAATAAACGCGTTTTCTCAACCCTTGGAATCACAGTGTAACTGACTGGCTCAGAAGAGCCCACTGAGTCAGCCCTTAACCCCAGTGTGCAGAAGTTGTCAAAACGTGTTTTTAAGCACAAATAAACACGTTTTGGCAACTTTGGTCACCAACATGTAAGTTATAGGGCAGGAACAGAACACTTTTCAAAACGTGTTTTTCAGCCCGAAATAAACGCGTTTTCTCAACTCCTGGAATCACAGTGTAACTGACTGGCTCAGAAGAGCCCACTGAGTCAGCCCTTAACCCCAGTGTGCAGAAGTTGTCAAAACGTGTTTTTCAGCACAAATAAACACGTTTTGGCAACTTTGGTCAACAACATGTAAGTTATAGGGCAGGAACAGAACACTTTTCAAAACGTGTTTTTCAGCCCGAAATAAACGCGTTTTCTCAACTCCTGGAATCACAGTGTAACTGACTGGCTCAGAAGAGCCCACTGAATCAGCCCTTAACCCCAGTGTGCAGAAGTTGTCAAAACGTGTTTTTCAGCACAAATAAACACGTTTTGGCAACTTTGGTCAACAACATGTAAGTTATAGGGCAGGAACAGAACACTTTTCAAAATGTGTTTTTCAGCCCGAAATCAACGCGTTTTCTCAACCCTTGGAATCACAGTGTAACTGACTGGCTCAGAAGAGCCCACTGAGTCAGCCCTTAACCCCAGTGTGCAGAAGTTGTCAAAACGTGTTTTTCAGCACAAATAAACACGTTTTGGCAACTTTGGTCAACAACATGTAAGTTATAGGGCAGGAACAGAACACTTTTCAAAACGTGTTTTTCAGCCCGAAATAAACGCGTTTTCTCAACCCTTGGAATCACAGTGTAACTGACTGGCTCAGAAGAGCCCACTGAGTCAGCCCTTAACCCCAGTGTGCAGAAGTTGTCAAAACGTGTTTTTCAGCACAAATAAACACGTTTTGGCAACTTTGGTCACCAACATGTAAGTTATAGGGCAGGAACAGAACACTTTTCAAAACGTGTTTTTCAGCCTGAAATAAACGCGTTTTCTCAACCCTTGGAATCACAGTGTAACTGACTGGCTCAGAAGAGCCCACTGAGTCAGCCCTTAACCCCAGTGTGCAGAAGTTGTCAAAACGTGTTTTTAAGCACAAATAAACACGTTTTGGCAACTTTGGTCACCAACATGTAAGTTATAGGGCAGGAACAGAACACTTTTCAAAACGTGTTTTTCAGCCCGAAATAAACGCGTTTTCTCAACTCCTGGAATCACAGTGTAACTGACTGGCTCAGAAGAGCCCACTGAGTCAGCCCTTAACCCCAGTGTGCAGAAGTTGTCAAAACGTGTTTTTCAGCACAAATAAACACGTTTTGGCAACTTTGGTCAACAACATGTAAGTTATAGGGCAGGAACAGAACACTTTTCAAAACGTGTTTTTCAGCCCGAAATAAACGCGTTTTCTCAACTCCTGGAATCACAGTGTAACTGACTGGCTCAGAAGAGCCCACTGAGTCAGCCCTTAACCCCAGTGTGCAGAAGTTGTCAAAACGTGTTTTTCAGCACAAATAAACACGTTTTGGCAACTTTGGTCAACAACATGTAAGTTATAGGGCAGGAACAGAACACTTTTCAAAACGTGTTTTTCAGCCCGAAATAAACGCGTTTCCTCAACCCTTGGAATCACAGTGTAACTGACTTGCTCAGAAGAGCCCACTGAGTCAGCCCTTAACCCCAGTGTGCAGAAGTTGTCAAAACGTGTTTTTCAGCACAAATAAACACGTTTTGGCAACTTTGGTCAACAACATGTAAGTTATAGGGCAGGAACAGAACACTTTTCAAAACGTGTTTTTCAGCCCGAAATAAACGCGTTTTCTCAACTCTTGGAATCACAGTGTAACTGACTGGCTCAGAAGAGCCCACTGATTCAGCCCTTAACCCCAGTGTGCAGAAGTTGTCAAAACGTGTTTTTCAGCACAAATAAACACGTTTTGGCAACTTTGGTCACCAACATGTAAGTTATAGGGCAGGAACAGAACACTTTTCAAAACGTGTTTTTCAGCCCGAAATAAACGCGTTTTCTCAACTCCTGGAATCACAGTGTAACTGACTGGCTCAGAAGAGCCCACTGAGTCAGCCCTTAACCCCAGTGTGCAGAAGTTGTCAAAACGTGTTTTTCAGCACAAATAAACACGTTTTGGCAACTTTGGTCAACAACATGTAAGTTATAGGGCAGGAACAGAACACTTTTCAAAACGTGTTTTTCAGCCCGAAATAAACGCGTTTTCTCAACTCTTGGAATCACAGTGTAACTGACTGGCTCAGAAGAGCCCACTGAGTCAGCCCTTAACCCCAGTGTGCAGAAGTTGTCAAAACGTGTTTTTCAGCACAAATAAACACGTTTTGGCAACTTTGGTCAACAACATGTAAGTTATAGGGCAGGAACAGAACACTTTTCAAAACATGTTTTTCAGCCCGAAATAAACGCGTTTTCTCAACTCTTGGAATCACAGTGTAACTGACTGGCTCAGAAGAGCCCACTGATTCAGCCCTTAACCCCAGTGTGCAGAAGTTGTCAAAACGTGTTTTTCAGCACAAATAAACACGTTTTGGCAACTTTGGTCACCAACATGTAAGTTATAGGGCAGGAACAGAACACTTTTCAAAACGTGTTTTTCAGCCCGAAATAAACGCGTTTTCTCAACTCCTGGAATCACAGTGTAACTGACTGGCTCAGAAGAGCCCACTGAGTCAGCCCTTAACCCCAGTGTGCAGAAGTTGTCAAAACGTGTTTTTCAGCACAAATAAACACGTTTTGGCAACTTTGGTCACCAACATGTAAGTTATAGGGCAGGAACAGAACACTTTTCAAAACGTGTTTTTCAGCCCGAAATAAACGCGTTTTCTCAACTCCTGGAATCACAGTGTAACTGACTGGCTCAGAAGAGCCCACTGAGTCAGCCCTTAACCCCAGTGTGCAGAAGTTGTCAAAACGTGTTTTTCAGCACAAATAAACACGTTTTGGCAACTTTGGTCAACAACATGTAAGTTATAGGCAGGAACAGAACACTTTTCAAAACGTGTTTTTCAGCCCGAAATAAACGCGTTTTCTCAACTCTTGGAATCACAGTGTAACTGACTGGCTCAGAAGAGCCCACTGAGTCAGCCCTTAACCCCAGTGTGCAGAAGTTGTCAAAACGTGTTTTTCAGCACAAATAAACACGTTTTGGCAACTTTGGTCAACAACATGTAAGTTATAGGGCAGGAACAGAACACTTTTCAAAACGTGTTTTTCAGCCCGAAATAAACGCGTTTTCTCAACCCTTGGAATCACAGTGTAACTGACTGGCTCAGAAGAGCCCACTGAGTCAGCCCTTAACCCCAGTGTGCAGAAGTTGTCAAAACGTGTTTTTCAGCACAAATAAACACGTTTTGGCAACTTTGGTCAACAACATGTAAGTTATAGGGCAGGAACAGAACACTTTTCAAAACGTGTTTTTCAGCCCGAAATAAACGCGTTTTCTCAACTCTTGGAATCACAGTGTAACTGACTGGTTCAGAAGAGCCCACTGAGTCAGCCCTTAACCCCAGTGTGCAGAAGTTGTCAAAACGTGTTTTTCAGCACAAATAAACACGTTTTGGCAACTTTGGTCAACAACATGTAAGTTATAGGGCAGGAACAGAACACTTTTCAAAACGTGTTTTTCAGCCCGAAATAAACGCGTTTTCTCAACTCCTGGAATCACAGTGTAACTGACTGGCTCAGAAGAGCCCACTGAGTCATCCCTTAACCCCAGTGTGCAGAAGTTGTCAAAACGTGTTTTTCAGCACAAATAAACACGTTTTGGCAACTTTGGTCAACAACATGTAAGTTATAGGGCAGGAACAGAACACTTTTCAAAACGTGTTTTTCAGCCCGAAATAAACGCGTTTTCTCAACTCCTGGAATCACAGTGTAACTGACTGGCTCAGAAGAGCCCACTGAGTCATCCCTTAACCCCAGTGTGCAGAAGTTGTCAAAACGTGTTTTTCAGCACAAAGAAACACGTTTTGGCAACTTTGGTCACCAACATGTAAGTTATAGGGCAGGAACAGAACACTTTTCAAAACGTGTTTTTCAGCCCGAAATAAACGCGTTTTCTCAACCCTTTGAATCACAGTGTAACTGACTGGCTCAGAAGAGCCCACTGAGTCAGCCCTTAACCCCAGTGTGCAGAAGTTGTCAAAACGTGTTTATAAGCACAAATAAACACGTTTTGGCAACTTTGGTCACCAACATGTAAGTTATAGGGCAGGAACAGAACACTTTTCAAAACGTGTTTTTCAGCCCGAAATAAACGCGTTTTCTCAACCCTTGGAATCACAGTGTAACTGACTGGCTCAGAAGAGCCCACTGATTCAGCCCTTAACCCCAGTGTGCAGAAGTTGTCAAAACGTGTTTTTCAGCACAAATAAACACGTTTTGGCAACTTTGGTCAACAACATGTAAGTTATAGGGCAGGAACAGAACACTTTTCAAAACGTGTTTTTCAGCCCGAAATAAACGCGTTTTCTCAACCCTTGGAATCACAGTGTAACTGACTGGCTCAGAAGAGCCCACTGAGTCAGCCCTTAACCCCAGTGTGCAGAAGTTGTCAAAACGTGTTTTTCAGCACAAATAAACACGTTTTGGCAACTTTGGTCACCAACATGTAAGTTATAGGGCAGGAACAGAACACTTTTCAAAACGTGTTTTTCAGCCCGAAATAAACGCGTTTTCTCAACCCTTGGAATCACAGTGTAACTGACTGGCTCAGAAGAGCCCACTGAGTCAGCCCTTAACCCCAGTGTGCAGAAGTTGTCAAAACGTGTTTTTAAGCACAAATAAACACGTTTTGGCAACTTTGGTCACCAACATGTAAGTTATAGGGCAGGAACAGAACACTTTTCAAAACGTGTTTTTCAGCCCGAAATAAACGCGTTTTCTCAACTCCTGGAATCACAGTGTAACTGACTGGCTCAGAAGAGCCCACTGAGTCAGCCCTTAACCCCAGTGTGCAGAAGTTGTCAAAACGTGTTTTTCAGCACAAATAAACACGTTTTGGCAACTTTGGTCAACAACATGTAAGTTATAGGGCAGGAACAGAACACTTTTCAAAACGTGTTTTTCAGACCGAAATAAATGCGTTTTCTCAACTCCTGGAATCACAGTGTAACTGACTGGCTCAGAAGAGCCCACTGAGTCAGCCCTTAACCCCAGTGTGCAGAAGTTGTCAAAACGTGTTTTTCAGCACAAATAAACACGTTTTGGCAACTTTGGTCAACAACATGTAAGTTATAGGGCAGGAACAGAACACTTTTCAAAACGTGTTTTTCAGACCGAAATAAATGCGTTTTCTCAACTCCTGGAATCACAGTGTAACTGACTGGCTCAGAAGAGCCCACTGAGTCAGCCCTTAACCCCAGTGTGCAGAAGTTGTCAAAACGTGTTTTTCAGCACAAATAAACACGTTTTGGCAACTTTGGTCAACAACATGTAAGTTATAGGGCAGGAACAGAACACTTTTCAAAACGTGTTTTTCAGCCCGAAATAAACGCGTTTTCTCAACTCTTGGAATCACAGTGTAACTGACTGGCTCAGAAGAGCCCACTGATTCAGCCCTTAACCCCAGTGTGCAGAAGTTGTCAAAACGTGTTTTTCAGCACAAATAAACACGTTTTGGCAACTTTGGTCACCAACATGTAAGTTATAGGGCAGGAACAGAACACTTTTCAAAACGTGTTTTTCAGCCCGAAATAAACGCGTTTTCTCAACTCCTGGAATCACAGTGTAACTGACTGGCTCAGAAGAGCCCACTGAGTCAGCCCTTAACCCCAGTGTGCAGAAGTTGTCAAAACGTGTTTTTCAGCACAAATAAACACGTTTTGGCAACTTTGGTCAACAACATGTAAGTTATAGGGCAGGAACAGAACACTTTTCAAAACGTGTTTTTCAGCCCGAAATAAACGCGTTTTCTCAACTCCTGGAATCACAGTGTAACTGACTGGCTCAGAAGAGCCCACTGAGTCAGCCCTTAACCCCAGTGTGCAGAAGTTGTCAAAACGTGTTTTTCAGCACAAATAAACATGTTTTGGCAACTTTGGTCAACAACATGTAAGTTATAGGGCAGGAACAGAACACTTTTCAAAACGTGTTTTTCAGCCCGAAATAAACGCGTTTTCTCAACTCTTGGAATCACAGTGTAACTGACTGGTTCAGAAGAGCCCACTGAGTCAGCCCTTAACCCCAGTGTGCAGAAGTTGTCAAAACGTGTTTTTCAGCACAAATAAACACGTTTTGGCAACTTTGGTCAACAACATGTAAGTTATAGGGCAGGAACAGAACACTTTTCAAAACGTGTTTTTCAGCCCGAAATAAACGCGTTTTCTCAACCCTTGGAATCACAGTGTAACTGACTGGCTCAGAAGAGCCCACTGATTCAGCCCTTAACCCCAGTGTGCAGAAGTTGTCAAAACGTGTTTTTCAGCACAAATAAACACGTTTTGGCAACTTTGGTCACCAACATGTAAGTTATAGGGCAGGAACAGAACACTTTTCAAAACGTGTTTTTCAGCCCGAAATAAACGCGTTTTCTCAACTCCTGGAATCACAGTGTAACTGACTGGCTCAGAAGAGCCCACTGAGTCAGCCCTTAACCCCAGTGTGCAGAAGTTGTCAAAACGTGTTTTTCAGCACAAATAAACACGTTTTGGCAACTTTGGTCAACAACATGTAAGTTATAGGGCAGGAACAGAACACTTTTCAAAACGTGTTTTTCAGCCCGAAATAAACGCGTTTTCTCAACCCTTGGAATCACAGTGTAACTGACTGGCTCAGAAGAGCCCACTGAGTCAGCCCTTAACCCCAGTGTGCAGAAGTTGTCAAAACGTGTTTTTCAGCACAAATAAACACGTTTTGGCAACTTTGGTCAACAACATGTAAGTTATAGGGCAGGAACAGAACACTTTTCAAAACGTGTTTTTCAGCCCGAAATAAACGCGTTTTCTCAACCCTTGGAATCACAGTGTAACTGACTGGCTCAGAAGAGCCCACTGAGTCAGCCCTTAACCCCAGTGTGCAGAAGTTGTCAAAACGTGTTTTTCAGCACAAATAAACACGTTTTGGCAACTTTGGTCACCAACATGTAAGTTATAGGGCAGGAACAGAACACTTTTCAAAACGTGTTTTTCAGCCCGAAATAAACGCGTTTTCTCAACTCTTGGAATCACAGTGTAACTGACTGGCTCAGAAGAGCCCACTGAGTCAGCCCTTAACCCCAGTGTGCAGAAGTTGTCAAAACGTGTTTTTAAGCACAAATAAACACGTTTTGGCAACTTTGGTCACCAACATGTAAGTTATAGGGCAGGAACAGAACACTTTTCAAAACGTGTTTTTCAGCCCGAAATAAACGCGTTTTCTCAACTCCTGGAATCACAGTGTAACTGACTGGCTCAGAAGAGCCCACTGAGTCAGCCCTTAACCCCAGTGTGCAGAAGTTGTCAAAACGTGTTTTTCAGCACAAATAAACACGTTTTGGCAACTTTGGTCACCAACATGTAAGTTATAGGGCAGGAACAGAACACTTTTCAAAACGTGTTTTTCAGCCCGAAATAAACGCGTTTTCTCATCTCCTGGAATCACAGTGTAACTGACTGGCTCAGAAGAGCCCACTGAGTCAGCCCTTAACCCCAGTGTGCAGAAGTTGTCAAAACGTGTTTTTCAGCACAAATAAACACGTTTTGGCAACTTTGGTCAACAACATGTAAGTTATAGGGCAGGAACAGAACACTTTTCAAAACGTGTTTTTCAGCCCGAAATAAACGCGTTTTCTCAACCCTTGGAATCACAGTGTAACTGACTGGCTCAGAAGAGCCCAATGAGTAAGCCCTTAACCCCAGTGTGCAGAAGTTGTCAAAACGTGTTTTTCAGCACAAATAAACACGTTTTGGCAACTTTGGTCAACAACATGTAAGTTATAGGGCAGGAACAGAACACTTTTCAAAACGTGTTTTTCAGCCCGAAATAAACGCGTTTTCTCAACCCTTGGAATCACAGTGTAACTGACTGGCTCAGAAGAGCCCACTGAGTCAGCCCTTAACCCCAGTGTGCAGAAGTTGTCAAAACGTGTTTTTCAGCACAAATAAACACGTTTTGGCAACTTTGGTCAACAACATGTAAGTTATAGGGCAGGAACAGAACACTTTTCAAAACGTGTTTTTCAGCCCGAAATAAACGCGTTTTCTCAACTCTTGGAATCACAGTGTAACTGACTGGCTCAGAAGAGCCCACTGATTCAGCCCTTAACCCCAGTGTGCAGAAGTTGTCAAAACGTGTTTTTCAGCACAAATAAACACGTTTTGGCAACTTTGGTCACCAACATGTAAGTTATAGGGCAGGAACAGAACACTTTTCAAAACGTGTTTTTCAGCCCGAAATAAACGCGTTTTCTCAACTCCTGGAATCACAGTGTAACTGACTGGCTCAGAAGAGCCCACTGAGTCAGCCCTTAACCCCAGTGTGCAGAAGTTGTCAAAACGTGTTTTTCAGCACAAATAAACACGTTTTGGCAACTTTGGTCAACAACATGTAAGTTATAGGGCAGGAACAGAACACTTTTCAAAACGTGTTTTTCAGCCCGAAATAAACGCGTTTTCTCAACCCTTGGAATCACAGTGTAACTGACTGGCTCAGAAGAGCCCACTGAGTCAGCCCTTAACCCCAGTGTGCAGAAGTTGTCAAAACGTGTTTTTCAGCACAAATAAACACGTTTTGGCAACTTTGGTCAACAACATGTAAGTTATAGGGCAGGAACAGAACACTTTTCAAAACGTGTTTTTCAGCCCGAAATAAACGCGTTTTCTCAACTCCTGGAATCCCAGTGTAACTGACTGGCTCAGAAGAGCCCACTGAGTCAGCCCTTAACCCCAGTGTGCAGAAGTTGTCAAAACGTGTTTTTCAGCACAAATAAACACGTTTTGGCAACTTTGGTCAACAACATGTAAGTTATAGGGCAGGAACAGAACACTTTTCAAAACGTGTTTTTCAGCCCGAAATAAACGCGTTTTCTCAACTCTTGGAATCACAGTGTAACTGACTGGTTCAGAAGAGCCCACTGAGTCAGCCCTTAACCCCAGTGTGCAGAAGTTGTCAAAACGTGTTTTTCAGCACAAATAAACACGTTTTGGCAACTTTGGTCAACAACATGTAAGTTATAGGGCAGGAACAGAACACTTTTCAAAACGTGTTTTTCAGCCCGAAATAAACGCGTTTTCTCAACTCCTGGAATCACAGTGTAACTGACTGGCTCAGAAGAGCCCACTGAGTCATCCCTTAACCCCAGTGTGCAGAAGTTGTCAAAACGTGTTTTTCAGCACAAAGAAACACGTTTTGGCAACTTTGGTCACCAACATGTAAGTTATAGGGCAGGAACAGAACACTTTTCAAAACGTGTTTTTCAGCCCGAAATAAACGCGTTTTCTCAACCCTTTGAATCACAGTGTAACTGACTGGCTCAGAAGAGCCCACTGAGTCAGCCCTTAACCCCAGTGTGCAGAAGTTGTCAAAACGTGTTTTTAAGCACAAATAAACACGTTTTGGCAACTTTGGTCACCAACATGTAAGTTATAGGGCAGGAACAGAACACTTTTCAAAACGTGTTTTTCAGCCCGAAATAAACGCGTTTTCTCAACCCTTGGAATCACAGTGTAACTGACTGGCTCAGAAGAGCCCACTGATTCAGCCCTTAACCCCAGTGTGCAGAAGTTGTCAAAACGTGTTTTTAAGCACAAATAAACACGTTTTGGCAACTTTGGTCACCAACATGTAAGTTATAGGGCAGGAACAGAACACTTTTCAAAACGTGTTTTTCAGCCCGAAATAAACGCGTTTTCTCAACTCCTGGAATCACAGTGTAACTGACTGGCTCAGAAGAGCCCACTGAGTCAGCCCTTAACCCCAGTGTGCAGAAGTTGTCAAAACGTGTTTTTCAGCACAAATAAACACGTTTTGGCAACTTTGGTCACCAACATGTAAGTTATAGGGCAGGAACAGAACACTTTTCAAAACTTGTTTTTCAGCCCGAAATAAACGCGTTTTCTCAACTCCTGGAATCACAGTGTAACTGACTGGCTCAGAAGAGCCCACTGAGTCAGCCCTTAACCCCAGTGTGCAGAAGTTGTCAAAACGTGTTTTTCAGCACAAATAAACACGTTTTGGCAACTTTGGTCAACAACATGTAAGTTATAGGGCAGGAACAGAACACTTTTCAAAACGTGTTTTTCAGCCCGAAATAAACGCGTTTTCTCAACCCTTGGAATCACAGTGTAACTGACTGGCTCAGAAGAGCCCACTGATTCAGCCCTTAACCCCAGTGTGCAGAAGTTGTCAAAACGTGTTTTTCAGCACAAATAAACACGTTTTGGCAACTTTGGTCACCAACATGTAAGTTATAGGGCAGGAACAGAACACTTTTCAAAACGTGTTTTTCAGCCCGAAATAAACGCGTTTTCTAAACTCCTGGAATCACAGTGTAACTGACTGGCTCAGAAGAGCCCACTGAGTCAGCCCTTAACCCCAGTGTGCAGAAGTTGTCAAAACGTGTTTTTCAGCACAAATAAACACGTTTTGGCAACTTTGGTCAACAACATGTAAGTTATAGGGCAGGAACAGAACACTTTTCAAAACGTGTTTTTCAGCCCGAAATAAACGCGTTTTCTCAACCCTTGGAATCACAGTGTAACTGACTGGCTCAGAAGAGCCCACTGAGTCAGCCCTTAACCCCAGTGTGCAGAAGTTGTCAAAACGTGTTTTTCAGCACAAATAAACACGTTTTGGCAACTTTGGTCAACAACATGTAAGTTATAGGGCAGGAACAGAACACTTTTCAAAACGTGTTTTTCAGCCCGAAATAAACGCGTTTTCTCAACCCTTGGAATCACAGTGTAACTGACTGGCTCAGAAGAGCCCACTGAGTCAGCCCTTAACCCCAGTGTGCAGAAGTTGTCAAAACGTGTTTTTCAGCACAAATAAACACGTTTTGGCAACTTTGGTCACCAACATGTAAGTTATAGGGCAGGAACAGAACACTTTTCAAAACGTGTTTTTCAGCCCGAAATAAACGCGTTTTCTCAACCCTTGGAATCACAGTGTAACTGACTGGCTCAGAAGAGCCCACTGAGTCAGCCCTTAACCCCAGTGTGCAGAAGTTGTCAAAACGTGTTTTTAAGCACAAATAAACACGTTTTGGCAACTTTGGTCACCAACATGTAAGTTATAGGGCAGGAACAGAACACTTTTTCAAAACGTGTTTTTCAGCCCGAAATAAACGCGTTTTCTCAACTCCTGGAATCACAGTGTAACTGACTGGCTCAGAAGAGCCCACTGAGTCAGCCCTTAACCCCAGTGTGCAGAAGTTGTCAAAACGTGTTTTTCAGCACAAATAAACACGTTTTGGCAACTTTGGTCACCAACATGTAAGTTATAGGGCAGGAACAGAACACTTTTCAAAACGTGTTTTTCAGCCCGAAATAAACGCGTTTTCTCAACTCCTGGAATCACAGTGTAACTGACTGGCTCAGAAGAGCCCACTGAGTCAGCCCTTAACCCCAGTGTGCAGAAGTTGTCAAAACGTGTTTTTCAGCACAAATAAACACGTTTTGGCAACTTTGGTCAACAACATGTAAGTTATAGGGCAGGAACAGAACACTTTTCAAAACGTGTTTTTCAGCCCGAAATAAACGCGTTTTCTCAACCCTTGGAATCACAGTGTAACTGACTGGCTCAGAAGAGCCCACTGAGTCAGCCCTTAACCCCAGTGTGCAGAAGTTGTCAAAACGTGTTTTTCAGCACAAATAAACACGTTTTGGCAACTTTGGTCACCAACATGTAAGTTATAGGGCAGGAACAGAACACTTTTCAAAACGTGTTTTTCAGCCCGAAATAAACGCGTTTTCTCAACCCTTGGAATCACAGTGTAACTGACTGGCTCAGAAGAGCCCACTGAGTCAGCCCTTAACCCCAGTGTGCAGAAGTTGTCAAAACGTGTTTTTAAGCACAAATAAACACGTTTTGGCAACTTTGGTCACCAACATGTAAGTTATAGGGCAGGAACAGAACACTTTTCAAAACGTGTTTTTCAGCCCGAAATAAACGCGTTTTCTCAACTCCTGGAATCACAGTGTAACTGACTGGCTCAGAAGAGCCCACTGAGTCAGCCCTTAACCCCAGTGTGCAGAAGTTGTCAAAACGTGTTTTTCAGCACAAATAAACACGTTTTGGCAACTTTGGTCAACAACATGTAAGTTATAGGGCAGGAACAGAACACTTTTCAAAACGTGTTTTTCAGACCGAAATAAATGCGTTTTCTCAACTCCTGGAATCACAGTGTAACTGACTGGCTCAGAAGAGCCCACTGAGTCAGCCCTTAACCCCAGTGTGCAGAAGTTGTCAAAACGTGTTTTTCAGCACAAATAAACACGTTTTGGCAACTTTGGTCAACAACATGTAAGTTATAGGGCAGGAACAGAACACTTTTCAAAACGTGTTTTTCAGACCGAAATAAATGCGTTTTCTCAACTCCTGGAATCACAGTGTAACTGACTGGCTCAGAAGAGCCCACTGAGTCAGCCCTTAACCCCAGTGTGCAGAAGTTGTCAAAACGTGTTTTTCAGCACAAATAAACACGTTTTGGCAACTTTGGTCAACAACATGTAAGTTATAGGGCAGGAACAGAACACTTTTCAAAACGTGTTTTTCAGCCCGAAATAAACGCGTTTTCTCAACTCTTGGAATCACAGTGTAACTGACTGGCTCAGAAGAGCCCACTGATTCAGCCCTTAACCCCAGTGTGCAGAAGTTGTCAAAACGTGTTTTTCAGCACAAATAAACACGTTTTGGCAACTTTGGTCACCAACATGTAAGTTATAGGGCAGGAACAGAACACTTTTCAAAACGTGTTTTTCAGCCCGAAATAAACGCGTTTTCTCAACTCCTGGAATCACAGTGTAACTGACTGGCTCAGAAGAGCCCACTGAGTCAGCCCTTAACCCCAGTGTGCAGAAGTTGTCAAAACGTGTTTTTCAGCACAAATAAACACGTTTTGGCAACTTTGGTCAACAACATGTAAGTTATAGGGCAGGAACAGAACACTTTTCAAAACGTGTTTTTCAGCCCGAAATAAACGCGTTTTCTCAACCCTTGGAATCACAGTGTAACTGACTGGCTCAGAAGAGCCCACTGAGTCAGCCCTTAACCCCAGTGTGCAGAAGTTGTCAAAACGTGTTTTTCAGCACAAATAAACACGTTTTGGCAACTTTGGTCAACAACATGTAAGTTATAGGGCAGGAACAGAACACTTTTCAAAACGTGTTTTTCAGCCCGAAATAAACGCGTTTTCTCAACTCCTGGAATCACAGTGTAACTGACTGGCTCAGAAGAGCCCACTGAGTCAGCCCTTAACCCCAGTGTGCAGAAGTTGTCAAAACGTGTTTTTCAGCACAAATAAACACGTTTTGGCAACTTTGGTCAACAACATGTAAGTTATAGGGCAGGAACAGAACACTTTTCAAAACGTGTTTTTCAGCCCGAAATAAACGCGTTTTCTCAACTCTTGGAATCACAGTGTAACTGACTGGTTCAGAAGAGCCCACTGAGTCAGCCCTTAACCCCAGTGTGCAGAAGTTGTCAAAACGTGTTTTTCAGCACAAATAAACACGTTTTGGCAACTTTGGTCAACAACATGTAAGTTATAGGGCAGGAACAGAACACTTTTCAAAACGTGTTTTTCAGCCCGAAATAAACGCGTTTTCTCAACCCTTGGAATCACAGTGTAACTGACTGGCTCAGAAGAGCCCACTGATTCAGCCCTTAACCCCAGTGTGCAGAAGTTGTCAAAACGTGTTTTTCAGCACAAATAAACACGTTTTGGCAACTTTGGTCACCAACATGTAAGTTATAGGGCAGGAACAGAACACTTTTCAAAACGTGTTTTTCAGCCCGAAATAAACGCGTTTTCTCAACTCCTGGAATCACAGTGTAACTGACTGGCTCAGAAGAGCCCACTGAGTCAGCCCTTAACCCCAGTGTGCAGAAGTTGTCAAAACGTGTTTTTCAGCACAAATAAACACGTTTTGGCAACTTTGGTCAACAACATGTAAGTTATAGGGCAGGAACAGAACACTTTTCAAAACGTGTTTTTCAGCCCGAAATAAACGCGTTTTCTCAACCCTTGGAATCACAGTGTAACTGACTGGCTCAGAAGAGCCCACTGAGTCAGCCCTTAACCCCAGTGTGCAGAAGTTGTCAAAACGTGTTTTTCAGCACAAATAAACACGTTTTGGCAACTTTGGTCAACAACATGTAAGTTATAGGGCAGGAACAGAACACTTTTCAAAACGTGTTTTTCAGCCCGAAATAAACGCGTTTTCTCAACCCTTGGAATCACAGTGTAACTGACTGGCTCAGAAGAGCCCACTGAGTCAGCCCTTAACCCCAGTGTGCAGAAGTTGTCAAAACGTGTTTTTCAGCACAAATAAACACGTTTTGGCAACTTTGGTCACCAACATGTAAGTTATAGGGCAGGAACAGAACACTTTTCAAAACGTGTTTTTCAGCCCGAAATAAACGCGTTTTCTCAACCCTTGGAATCACAGTGTAACTGACTGGCTCAGAAGAGCCCACTGAGTCAGCCCTTAACCCCAGTGTGCAGAAGTTGTCAAAACGTGTTTTTAAGCACAAATAAACACGTTTTGGCAACTTTGGTCACCAACATGTAAGTTATAGGGCAGGAACAGAACACTTTTCAAAACGTGTTTTTCAGCCCGAAATAAACGCGTTTTCTCAACTCCTGGAATCACAGTGTAACTGACTGGCTCAGAAGAGCCCACTGAGTCAGCCCTTAACCCCAGTGTGCAGAAGTTGTCAAAACGTGTTTTTCAGCACAAATAAACACGTTTTGGCAACTTTGGTCACCAACATGTAAGTTATAGGGCAGGAACAGAACACTTTTCAAAACGTGTTTTTCAGCCCGAAATAAACGCGTTTTCTCAACTCCTGGAATCACAGTGTAACTGACTGGCTCAGAAGAGCCCACTGAGTCAGCCCTTAACCCCAGTGTGCAGAAGTTGTCAAAACGTGTTTTTCAGCACAAATAAACACGTTTTGGCAACTTTGGTCAACAACATGTAAGTTATAGGGCAGGAACAGAACACTTTTCAAAACGTGTTTTTCAGCCCGAAATAAACGCGTTTTCTCAACCCTTGGAATCACAGTGTAACTGACTGGCTCAGAAGAGCCCACTGAGTCAGCCCTTAACCCCAGTGTGCAGAAGTTGTCAAAACGTGTTTTTCAGCACAAATAAACACGTTTTGGCAACTTTGGTCAACAACATGTAAGTTATAGGGCAGGAACAGAACACTTTTCAAAACGTGTTTTTCAGCCCGAAATAAACGCGTTTTCTCAACTCTTGGAATCACAGTGTAACTGACTGGCTCAGAAGAGCCCACTGATTCAGCCCTTAACCCCAGTGTGCAGAAGTTGTCAAAACGTGTTTTTCAGCACAAATAAACACGTTTTGGCAACTTTGGTCACCAACATGTAAGTTATAGGGCAGGAACAGAACACTTTTCAAAACGTGTTTTTCAGCCCGAAATAAACGCGTTTTCTCAACTCCTGGAATCACAGTGTAACTGACTGGCTCAGAAGAGCCCACTGAGTCAGCCCTTAACCCCAGTGTGCAGAAGTTGTCAAAACGTGTTTTTCAGCACAAATAAACACGTTTTGGCAACTTTGGTCAACAACATGTAAGTTATAGGGCAGGAACAGAACACTTTTCAAAACGTGTTTTTCAGCCCGAAATAAACGCGTTTTCTCAACCCTTGGAATCACAGTGTAACTGACTGGCTCAGAAGAGCCCACTGAGTCAGCCCTTAACCCCAGTGTGCAGAAGTTGTCAAAACGTGTTTTTCAGCACAAATAAACACGTTTTGGCAACTTTGGTCAACAACATGTAAGTTATAGGGCAGGAACAGAACACTTTTCAAAACGTGTTTTTCAGCCCGAAATAAACGCGTTTTCTCAACTCTTGGAATCACAGTGTAACTGACTGGTTCAGAAGAGCCCACTGAGTCAGCCCTTAACCCCAGTGTGCAGAAGTTGTCAAAACGTGTTTTTCAGCACAAATAAACACGTTTTGGCAACTTTGGTCAACAACATGTAAGTTATAGGGCAGGAACAGAACACTTTTCAAAACGTGTTTTTCAGCCCGAAATAAACGCGTTTTCTCAACCCTTGGAATCACAGTGTAACTGACTGGCTCAGAAGAGCCCACTGATTCAGCCCTTAACCCCAGTGTGCAGAAGTTGTCAAAACGTGTTTTTCAGCACAAATAAACACGTTTTGGCAACTTTGGTCACCAACATGTAAGTTATAGGGCAGGAACAGAACACTTTTCAAAACGTGTTTTTCAGCCCGAAATAAACGCGTTTTCTCAACTCCTGGAATCACAGTGTAACTGACTGGCTCAGAAGAGCCCACTGAGTCAGCCCTTAACCCCAGTGTGCAGAAGTTGTCAAAACGTGTTTTTCAGCACAAATAAACACGTTTTGGCAACTTTGGTCAACAACATGTAAGTTATAGGGCAGGAACAGAACACTTTTCAAAACGTGTTTTTCAGCCCGAAATAAACGCGTTTTCTCAACCCTTGGAATCACAGTGTAACTGACTGGCTCAGAAGAGCCCACTGAGTCAGCCCTTAACCCCAGTGTGCAGAAGTTGTCAAAACGTGTTTTTCAGCACAAATAAACACGTTTTGGCAACTTTGGTCAACAACATGTAAGTTATAGGGCAGGAACAGAACACTTTTCAAAACGTGTTTTTCAGCCCGAAATAAACGCGTTTTCTCAACCCTTGGAATCACAGTGTAACTGACTGGCTCAGAAGAGCCCACTGAGTCAGCCCTTAACCCCAGTGTGCAGAAGTTGTCAAAACGTGTTTTTCAGCACAAATAAACACGTTTTGGCAACTTTGGTCACCAACATGTAAGTTATAGGGCAGGAACAGAACACTTTTCAAAACGTGTTTTTCAGCCCGAAATAAACGCGTTTTCTCAACCCTTGGAATCACAGTGTAACTGACTGGCTCAGAAGAGCCCACTGAGTCAGCCCTTAACCCCAGTGTGCAGAAGTTGTCAAAACGTGTTTTTAAGCACAAATAAACACGTTTTGGCAACTTTGGTCACCAACATGTAAGTTATAGGGCAGGAACAGAACACTTTTCAAAACGTGTTTTTCAGCCCGAAATAAACGCGTTTTCTCAACTCCTGGAATCACAGTGTAACTGACTGGCTCAGAAGAGCCCACTGAGTCAGCCCTTAACCCCAGTGTGCAGAAGTTGTCAAAACGTGTTTTTCAGCACAAATAAACACGTTTTGGCAACTTTGGTCACCAACATGTAAGTTATAGGGCAGGAACAGAACACTTTTCAAAACGTGTTTTTCAGCCCGAAATAAACGCGTTTTCTCAACTCCTGGAATCACAGTGTAACTGACTGGCTCAGAAGAGCCCACTGAGTCAGCCCTTAACCCCAGTGTGCAGAAGTTGTCAAAACGTGTTTTTCAGCACAAATAAACACGTTTTGGCAACTTTGGTCACCAACATGTAAGTTATAGGGCAGGAACAGAACACTTTTCAAAACGTGTTTTTCAGCCCGAAATAAACGCGTTTTCTCAACTCCTTGGAATCACAGTGTAACTGACTGGCTCAGAAGAGCCCACTGAGTCAGCCCTTAACCCCAGTGTGCAGAAGTTGTCAAAACGTGTTTTTCAGCACAAATAAACACGTTTTGGCAACTTTGGTCAACAACATGTAAGTTATAGGGCAGGAACAGAACACTTTTCAAAACGTGTTTTTCAGCCCGAAATAAACGCGTTTTCTCAACCCTTGGAATCACAGTGTAACTGACTGGCTCAGAAGAGCCCACTGAGTCAGCCCTTAACCCCAGTGTGCAGAAGTTGTCAAAACGTGTTTTTCAGCACAAATAAACACGTTTTGGCAACTTTGGTCACCAACATGTAAGTTATAGGGCAGGAACAGAACACTTTTCAAAACGTGTTTTTCAGCCCGAAATAAACGCGTTTTCTCAACCCTTGGAATCACAGTGTAACTGACTGGCTCAGAAGAGCCCACTGAGTCAGCCCTTAACCCCAGTGTGCAGAAGTTGTCAAAACGTGTTTTTCAGCACAAATAAACACGTTTTGGCAACTTTGGTCACCAACATGTAAGTTATAGGGCAGGAACAGAACACTTTTCAAAACGTGTTTTTCAGCCCGAAATAAACGCGTTTTCTCAACTCCTGGAATCACAGTGTAACTGACTGGCTCAGAAGAGCCCACTGAGTCAGCCCTTAACCCCAGTGTGCAGAAGTTGTCAAAACGTGTTTTTCAGCACAAATAAACACGTTTTGGCAACTTTGGTCACAACATGTAAGTTATAGGGCAGGAACAGAACACTTTTCAAAACGTGTTTTTCAGACCGAAATAAACGCGTTTTCTCAACTCCTGGAATCACAGTGTAACTGACTGGCTCAGAAGAGCCCACTGAGTCAGCCCTTAACCCCAGTGTGCAGAAGTTGTCAAAACGTGTTTTTCAGCACAAATAAACACGTTTTGGCAACTTTGGTCAACAACATGTAAGTTATAGGGCAGGAACAGAACACTTTTCAAAACGTGTTTTTCAGCCCGAAATAAACGCGTTTTCTCAACTCCTGGAATCACAGTGTAACTGACTGGCTCAGAAGAGCCCACTGAGTCAGCCCTTAACCCCAGTGTGCAGAAGTTGTCAAAACGTGTTTTTCAGCACAAATAAACACGTTTTTGGCAACTTTGGTCAACAACATGTAAGTTATAGGGCAGGAACAGAACACTTTTCAAAACGTGTTTTTCAGCCCGAAATAAACGCGTTTTCTCAACCCTTGGAATCACAGTGTAACTGACTGGCTCAGAAGAGCCCACTGATTCAGCCCTTAACCCCAGTGTGCAGAAGTTGTCAAAACGTGTTTTTCAGCACAAATAAACACGTTTTGGCAACTTTGGTCACCAACATGTAAGTTATAGGGCAGGAACAGAACACTTTTCAAAACGTGTTTTTCAGCCCGAAATAAACGCGTTTTCTCAACTCCTGGAATCACAGTGTAACTGACTGGCTCAGAAGAGCCCACTGAGTCAGCCCTTAACCCCAGTGTGCAGAAGTTGTCAAAACGTGTTTTTCAGCACAAATAAACACGTTTTGGCAACTTTGGTCAACAACATGTAAGTTATAGGGCAGGAACAGAACACTTTTCAAAACGTGTTTTTCAGCCCGAAATAAACGCGTTTTCTCAACTCCTTGGAATCACAGTGTAACTGACTGGCTCAGAAGAGCCCACTGAGTCAGCCCTTAACCCCAGTGTGCAGAAGTTGTCAAAACGTGTTTTTCAGCACAAATAAACACGTTTGGCAACTTTGGTCAACAACATGTAAGTTATAGGGCAGGAACAGAACACTTTTCAAAACGTGTTTTTCAGCCCGAAATAAACGCGTTTTCTCAACTCCTGGAATCACAGTGTAACTGACTGGCTCAGAAGAGCCCACTGAGTCAGCCCTTAACCCCAGTGTGCAGAAGTTGTCAAAACGTGTTTTTCAGCACAAATAAACACGTTTTGGCAACTTTGGTCAACAACATGTAAGTTATAGGGCAGGAACAGAACACTTTTCAAAACGTGTTTTTCAGCCCGAAATAAACGCGTTTTCTCAACTCCTTGGAATCACAGTGTAACTGACTGGCTCAGAAGAGCCCACTGAGTCAGCCCTTAACCCCAGTGTGCAGAAGTTGTCAAAACGTGTTTTTCAGCACAAATAAACACGTTTTGGCAACTTTGGTCAACAACATGTAAGTTATAGGGCAGGAACAGAACACTTTTCAAAACGTGTTTTTCAGCCCGAAATAAACGCGTTTTCTCAACCCCTTGGAATCACAGTGTAACTGACTGGCTCAGAAGAGCCCACTGAGTTCAGCCCTTAACCCCAGTGTGCAGAAGTTGTCAAAACGTGTTTTTCAGCACAAATAAACACGTTTTGGCAACTTTGGTCAACAACATGTAAGTTATAGGGCAGGAACAGAACACTTTTCAAAACGTGTTTTTCAGCCCGAAATAAACGCGTTTTCTCAACTCCTGGAATCACAGTGTAACTGACTGGCTCAGAAGAGCCCACTGAGTCAGCCCTTAACCCCAGTGTGCAGAAGTTGTCAAAACGTGTTTTTCAGCACAAATAAACACGTTTTGGCAACTTTGGTCAACAACATGTAAGTTATAGGGCAGGAACAGAACACTTTTCAAAACGTGTTTTTCAGCCCGAAATAAACGCGTTTTCTCAACCCTTGGAATCACAGTGTAACTGACTGGCTCAGAAGAGCCCACTGAGTCAGCCCTTAACCCCAGTGTGCAGAAGTTGTCAAAACGTGTTTTTCAGCACAAATAAACACGTTTTGGCAACTTTGGTCACCAACATGTAAGTTATAGGGCAGGAACAGAACACTTTTCAAAACGTGTTTTTCAGCCCGAAATAAACGCGTTTTCTCAACCCTTGGAATCACAGTGTAACTGACTGGCTCAGAAGAGCCCACTGAGTCAGCCCTTAACCCCAGTGTGCAGAAGTTGTCAAAACGTGTTTTTCAGCACAAATAAACACGTTTTGGCAACTTTGGTCACCAACATGTAAGTTATAGGGCAGGAACAGAACACTTTTCAAAACGTGTTTTTCAGCCCGAAATAAACGCGTTTTCTCAACCCTTGGAATCACAGTGTAACTGACTGGCTCAGAAGAGCCCACTGAGTCAGCCCTTAACCCCAGTGTGCAGAAGTTGTCAAAACGTGTTTTTCAGCACAAATAAACACGTTTTGGCAACTTTGGTCACCAACATGTAAGTTATAGGGCAGGAACAGAACACTTTTCAAAACGTGTTTTCAGCCCGAAATAAACGCGTTTTCTCAACTCCTGGAATCACAGTGTAACTGACTGGCTCAGAAGAGCCCACTGAGTCAGCCCTTAACCCCAGTGTGCAGAAGTTGTCAAAACGTGTTTTTCAGCACAAATAAACACGTTTTGGCAACTTTGGTCAACAACATGTAAGTTATAGGGCAGGAACAGAACACTTTTCAAAACGTGTTTTTCAGCCCGAAATAAACGCGTTTTCTCAACTCCTGGAATCACAGTGTAACTGACTGGCTCAGAAGAGCCCACTGAGTCAGCCCTTAACCCCAGTGTGCAGAAGTTGTCAAAACGTGTTTTTCAGCACAAATAAACACGTTTTGGCAACTTTGGTCACCAACATGTAAGTTATAGGGCAGGAACAGAACACTTTTCAAAACGTGTTTTTCAGCCCGAAATAAACGCGTTTTCTCAACCCTTGGAATCACAGTGTAACTGACTGGCTCAGAAGAGCCCACTGAGTCAGCCCTTAACCCCAGTGTGCAGAAGTTGTCAAAACGTGTTTTTCAGCACAAATAAACACGTTTTGGCAACTTTGGTCACCAACATGTAAGTTATAGGGCAGGAACAGAACACTTTTCAAAACGTGTTTTTCAGCCCGAAATAAACGCGTTTTCTCAACCCTTGGAATCACAGTGTAACTGACTGGCTCAGAAGAGCCACTGAGTCAGCCCTTAACCCCAGTGTGCAGAAGTTGTCAAACGTGTTTTTAAGCACAAATAAACACGTTTTGGCAACTTTGGTCACCAACATGTAAGTTATAGGGCAGGAACAGAACACTTTTCAAAACGTGTTTTTCAGCCCGAAATAAACGCGTTTTCTCAACTCCTGGAATCACAGTGTAACTGACTGGCTCAGAAGAGCCCACTGAGTCAGCCCTTAACCCCAGTGTGCAGAAGTTGTCAAAACGTGTTTTTCAGCACAAATAAACACGTTTTGGCAACTTTGGTCAACAACATGTAAGTTATAGGGCAGGAACAGAAACACTTTTCAAAACGTGTTTTCAGCCCGAAATAAACGCGTTTTCTCAACCCTTGGAATCACAGTGTAACTGACTGGCTCAGAAGAGCCCACTGAGTCAGCCCTTAACCCCAGTGTGCAGAAGTTGTCAAAACGTGTTTTTAAGCACAAATAAACACGTTTTGGCAACTTTGGTCACCAACATGTAAGTTATAGGGCAGGAACAGAACACTTTTCAAACGTGTTTTTCAGCCCGAAATAAACGCGTTTCTCAACTCCTGGAATCACAGTGTAACTGACTGGCTCAGAAGAGCCCACTGAGTCAGCCCTTAACCCCAGTGTGCAGAAGTTGTCAAAACGTGTTTTCAGCACAAATAACAAATAAACACGTTTTGGCAACTTTGGTCAACAACATGTAAGTTATAGGGCAGGAACAGAACACTTTTCAAAACGTGTTTTTCAGCCCGAAATAAACGCGTTTTCTCAACTCTTGGAATCACAGTGTAACTGACTGGCTCAGAAGAGCCCACTGAGTCAGCCCTTAACCCCAGTGTGCAGAAGTTGTCAAAACGTGTTTTTCAGCACAAATAAACACGTTTTGGCAACTTTGGTCAACAACATGTAAGTTATAGGGCAGGAACAGAACACTTTTCAAAACGTGTTTTTCAGCCCGAAATAAACGCGTTTTCTCAACCCTTGGAATCACAGTGTAACTGACTGGCTCAGAAGAGCCCACTGAGTCAGCCCTTAACCCCAGTGTGCAAAAGTTGTCAAAACGTGTTTTTAAGCACAAATAAACACGTCTTGGCAACTTTGGTCACCAACATGTAAGTTATAGGGCAGGAACAGAACACTTTTCAAAACGTGTTTTTCAGCCCGAAATAAACGCGTTTTCTCAACTCCTGGAATCACAGTGTAACTGACTGGCTCAGAAGAGCCCACTGAGTCAGCCCTTAACCCCAGTGTGCAGAAGTTGTCAAAACGTGTTTTTCAGCACAAATAAACACGTTTTGGCAACTTTGGTCAACAACATGTAAGTTATAGGGCAGGAACAGAACACTTTTCAAAACGTGTTTTTCAGCCCGAAATAAACGCGTTTTCTCAACCCTTGGAATCACAGTGTAACTGACTGGCTCAGAAGAGCCCACTGAGTCAGCCCTTAACCCCAGTGTGCAGAAGTTGTCAAAACGTGTTTTTCAGCACAAATAAACACGTTTTGGCAACTTTGGTCAACAACATGTAAGTTATAGGGCAGGAACAGAACACTTTTCAAAACGTGTTTTTCAGCCCGAAATAAACGCGTTTTCTCAACCCTTGGAATCACAGTGTAACTGACTGGCTCAGAAGAGCCCACTGAGTCAGCCCTTAACCCCAGTGTGCAGAAGTTGTCAAAACGTGTTTTTCAGCACAAATAAACACGTTTTGGCAACTTTGGTCACCAACATGTAAGTTATAGGGCAGGAACAGAACACTTTTCAAAACGTGTTTTTCAGCCCGAAATAAACGCGTTTTCTCAACTCCTGGAATCACAGTGTAACTGACTGGCTCAGAAGAGCCCACTGAGTCAGCCCTTAACCCCAGTGTGCAGAAGTTGTCAAAACGTGTTTTTCAGCACAAATAAACACGTTTTGGCAACTTTGGTCAACAACATGTAAGTTATAGGGCAGGAACAGAACACTTTTCAAAACGTGTTTTTCAGCCCGAAATAAACGCGTTTTCTCAACCCTTGGAATCACAGTGTAACTGACTGGCTCAGAAGAGCCCACTGAGTCAGCCCTTAACCCCAGTGTGCAGAAGTTGTCAAAACGTGTTTTTCAGCACAAATAAACACGTTTTGGCAACTTTGGTCAACAACATGTAAGTTATAGGGCAGGAACAGAACACTTTTCAAAACGTGTTTTTCAGCCCGAAATAAACGCGTTTTCTCAACTCTTGGAATCACAGTGTAACTGACTGGCTCAGAAGAGCCCACTGATTCAGCCCTTAACCCCAGTGTGCAGAAGTTGTCAAAACGTGTTTTTCAGCACAAATAAACACGTTTTGGCAACTTTGGTCACCAACATGTAAGTTATAGGGCAGGAACAGAACACTTTTCAAAACGTGTTTTTCAGCCCGAAATAAACGCGTTTTCTCAACTCCTGGAATCACAGTGTAACTGACTGGCTCAGAAGAGCCCACTGAGTCAGCCCTTAACCCCAGTGTGCAGAAGTTGTCAAAACGTGTTTTTCAGCACAAATAAACACGTTTTGGCAACTTTGGTCAACAACATGTAAGTTATAGGGCAGGAACAGAACACTTTTCAAAACGGGTTTTTTTCAGCCCGAAATAAACGCGTTTTCTCAACCCTTGGAATCACAGTGTAACTGACTTGCTCAGAAGAGCCCACTGAGTCAGCCCTTAACCCCAGTGTGCAGAAGTTGTCAAAACGTGTTTTTCAGCACAAATAAACACGTTTTGGCAACTTTGGTCACCAACATGTAAGTTATAGGGCAGGAACAGAACACTTTTCAAAACGTGTTTTTCAGCCCGAAATAAACGCGTTTTCTCAACTCCTGGAATCACAGTGTAACTGACTGGCTCAGAAGAGCCCACTGAGTCAGCCCTTAACCCCAGTGTGCAGAAGTTGTCAAAACGTGTTTTTCAGCACAAATAAACACGTTTTGGCAACTTTGGTCAACAACATGTAAGTTATAGGGCAGGAACAGAACACTTTTCAAAACGTGTTTTTCAGCCCGAAATAAACGCGTTTTCTCAACTCTTGGAATCACAGTGTAACTGACTGGCTCAGAAGAGCCCACTGAGTCAGCCCTTAACCCCAGTGTGCAGAAGTTGTCAAAACGTGTTTTTCAGCACAAATAAACACGTTTTGGCAACTTTGGTCAACAACATGTAAGTTATAGGGCAGGAACAGAACACTTTTCAAAACGTGTTTTTCAGCCCGAAATAAACGCGTTTTCTCAACCCTTGGAATCACAGTGTAACTGACTGGCTCAGAAGAGCCCACTGAGTCAGCCCTTAACCCCAGTGTGCAGAAGTTGTCAAAACGTGTTTTTCAGCACAAATAAACACGTTTTGGCAACTTTGGTCAACAACATGTAAGTTATAGGGCAGGAACAGAACACTTTTCAAAACGTGTTTTTCAGCCCGAAATAAACGCGTTTTCTCAACCCTTGGAATCACAGTGTAACTGACTGGCTCAGAAGAGCCCAATGAGTCAGCCCTTAACCCCAGTGTGCAGAAGTTGTCAAAACGTGTTTTTCAGCACAAATAAACACGTTTTGGCAACTTTGGTCAACAACATGTAAGTTATAGGGCAGGAACAGAACACTTTTCAAAACGTGTTTTTCAGCCCGAAATAAACGCGTTTTCTCAACTCTTGGAATCACAGTGTAACTGACTGGCTCAGAAGAGCCCACTGATTCAGCCCTTAACCCCAGTGTGCAGAAGTTGTCAAAACGTGTTTTTCAGCACAAATAAACACGTTTTGGCAACTTTGGTCACCAACATGTAAGTTATAGGGCAGGAACAGAACACTTTTCAAAACGTGTTTTTCAGCCCGAAATAAACGCGTTTTCTCAACTCCTGGAATCACAGTGTAACTGACTGGCTCAGAAGAGCCCACTGAGTCAGCCCTTAACCCCAGTGTGCAGAAGTTGTCAAAACGTGTTTTTCAGCACAAATAAACACGTTTTGGCAACTTTGGTCAACAACATGTAAGTTATAGGGCAGGAACAGAACACTTTTCAAAACATGTTTTTCAGCCCGAAATAAACGCGTTTTCTCAACTCTTGGAATCACAGTGTAACTGACTGGCTCAGAAGAGCCCACTGATTCAGCCCTTAACCCCAGTGTGCTGAAGTTGTCAAAACGTGTTTTTCAGCACAAATAAACACGTTTTGGCAACTTTGGTCACCAACATGTAAGTTATAGGGCAGGAACAGAACACTTTTCAAAACGTGTTTTTCAGCCCGAAATAAACGCGTTTTCTCAACCCTTGGAATCACAGTGTAACTGACTGGCTCAGAAGAGCCCACTGAGTCAGCCCTTAACCCCAGTGTGCAGAAGTTGTCAAAACGTGTTTTTCAGCACAAATAAACACGTTTTGGCAACTTTGGTCAACAACATGTAAGTTATAGGGCAGGAACAGAACACTTTTCAAAACGTGTTTTTCAGCCCGAAATAAACGCGTTTTCTCAACTCTTGGAATCACAGTGTAACTGACTGGCTCAGAAGAGCCCACTGATTCAGCCCTTAACCCCAGTGTGCAGAAGTTGTCAAAACGTGTTTTTCAGCACAAATAAACACGTTTTGGCAACTTTGGTCACCAACATGTAAGTTATAGGGCAGGAACAGAACACTTTTCAAAACGTGTTTTTCAGCCCGAAATAAACGCGTTTTCTCAACTCCTGGAATCACAGTGTAACTGACTGGCTCAGAAGAGCCCACTGAGTCAGCCCTTAACCCCAGTGTGCAGAAGTTGTCAAAACGTGTTTTTCAGCACAAATAAACACGTTTTGGCAACTTTGGTCAACAACATGTAAGTTATAGGGCAGGAACAGAACACTTTTCAAAACGTGTTTTTCAGCCCGAAATAAACGCGTTTTCTCAACCCTTGGAATCACAGTGTAACTGACTGGCTCAGAAGAGCCCACTGAGTCAGCCCTTAACCCCAGTGTGCAGAAGTTGTCAAAACGTGTTTTTCAGCACAAATAAACACGTTTTGGCAACTTTGGTCAACAACATGTAAGTTATAGGGCAGGAACAGAACACTTTTCAAAACGTGTTTTTCAGCCCGAAATAAACGCGTTTTCTCAACTCCTGGAATCACAGTGTAACTGACTGGCTCAGAAGAGCCCACTGAGTCAGCCCTTAACCCCAGTGTGCAGAAGTTGTCAAAACGTGTTTTTCAGCATAAATAAACACGTTTTGGCAACTTTGGTCAACAACATGTAAGTTATAGGGCAGGAACAGAACACTTTTCAAAACGTGTTTTTCAGCCCGAAATAAACGCGTTTTCTCAACCCTTGGAATCACAGTGTAACTGACTGGCTAAGAAGAGCCCACTGATTCAGCCCTTAACCCCAGTGTGCAGAAGTTGTCAAAACGTGTTTTTCAGCACAAATAAACACGTTTTGGCAACTTTGGTCACCAACATGTAAGTTATAGGGCAGGAACAGAACACTTTTCAAAACGTGTTTTTCAGCCCGAAATAAACGCGTTTTCTCAACCCTTGGAATCACAGTGTAACTGACTGGCTCAGAAGAGCCCACTGAGTCAGCCCTTAACCCCAGTGTGCAGAAGTTGTCAAAACGTGTTTTTAAGCACAAATAAACACGTTTTGGCAACTTTGGTCAACAACATGTAAGTTATAGGGCAGGAACAGAACACTTTTCAAAACGTGTTTTTCAGCCCGAAATAAATGCGTTTTCTCAACTCCTGGAATCACAGTGTAACTGACTGGCTCAGAAGAGCCCACTGAGTCAGCCCTTAACCCCAGTGTGCAGAAGTTGTCAAAACGTGTTTTTCAGCACAAATAAACACGTTTTGGCAACTTTGGTCAACAACATGTAAGTTATAGGGCAGGAACAGAACACTTTTCAAAACGTGTTTTTCAGCCCGAAATAAACGCGTTTTCTCAACCCTTGGAATCACAGTGTAACTGACTGGCTCAGAAGAGCCCACTGAGTCAGCCCTTAACCCCAGTGTGCAGAAGTTGTCAAAACGTGTTTTTCAGCACAAATAAACACGTTTTGGCAACTTTGGTCAACAACATGTAAGTTATAGGGCAGGAACAGAACACTTTTCAAAACGTGTTTTTCAGCCCGAAATAAACGCGTTTTCTCAACTCTTGGAATCACAGTGTAACTGACTGGCTCAGAAGAGCCCACTGATTCAGCCCTTAACCCCAGTGTGCAGAAGTTGTCAAAACGTGTTTTTCAGCACAAATAAACACGTTTTGGCAACTTTGGTCACCAACATGTAAGTTATAGGGCAGGAACAGAACACTTTTCAAAACGTGTTTTTCAGCCCGAAATAAACGCGTTTTCTCAACTCCTGGAATCACAGTGTAACTGACTGGCTCAGAAGAGCCCACTGAGTCAGCCCTTAACCCCAGTGTGCAGAAGTTGTCAAAACGTGTTTTTCAGCACAAATAAACACGTTTTGGCAACTTTGGTCAACAACATGTAAGTTATAGGGCAGGAACAGAACACTTTTCAAAACGTGTTTTTCAGCCCGAAATAAACGCGTTTTCTCAACCCTTGGAATCACAGTGTAACTGACTGGCTCAGAAGAGCCCACTGAGTCAGCCCTTAACCCCAGTGTGCAGAAGTTGTCAAAACGTGTTTTTCAGCACAAATAAACACGTTTTGGCAACTTTGGTCAACAACATGTAAGTTATAGGGCAGGAACAGAACACTTTTCAAAACGTGTTTTTCAGCCCGAAATAAACGCGTTTTCTCAACCCTTGGAATCACAGTGTAACTGACTGGCTCAGAAGAGCCCAATGAGTCAGCCCTTAACCCCAGTGTGCAGAAGTTGTCAAAACGTGTTTTTCAGCACAAATAAACACGTTTTGGCAACTTTGGTCAACAACATGTAAGTTATAGGGCAGGAACAGAACACTTTTCAAAACGTGTTTTTCAGCCCGAAATAAACGCGTTTTCTCAACTCTTGGAATCACAGTGTAACTGACTGGCTCAGAAGAGCCCACTGATTCAGCCCTTAACCCCAGTGTGCAGAAGTTGTCAAAACGTGTTTTTCAGCACAAATAAACACGTTTTGGCAACTTTGGTCACCAACATGTAAGTTATAGGGCAGGAACAGAACACTTTTCAAAACGTGTTTTTCAGCCCGAAATAAACGCGTTTTCTCAACTCCTGGAATCACAGTGTAACTGACTGGCTCAGAAGAGCCCACTGAGTCAGCCCTTAACCCCAGTGTGCAGAAGTTGTCAAAACGTGTTTTTCAGCCCAAATAAACACGTTTTGGCAACTTTGGTCAACAACATGTAAGTTATAGGGCAGGAACAGAACACTTTTCAAAACGTGTTTTTCAGCCCGAAATAAACGCGTTTTCTCAACCCTTGGAATCACAGTGTAACTGACTGGCTCAGAAGAGCCCACTGAGTCATCCCTTAACCCCAGTGTGCAGAAGTTGTCAAAACGTGTTTTTCAGCACAAAGAAACACGTTTTGGCAACTTTGGTCACCAACATGTAAGTTATAGGGCAGGAACAGAACACTTTTCAAAACGTGTTTTTCAGCCCGAAATAAACGCGTTTTCTCAACCCTTTGAATCACAGTGTAACTGACTGGCTCAGAAGAGCCCACTGAGTCAGCCCTTAACCCCAGTGTGCAGAAGTTGTCAAAACGTGTTTTTCAGCACAAATAAACACGTTTTGGCAACTTTGGTCAACAACATGTAAGTTATAGGGCAGGAACAGAACACTTTTCAAAACGTGTTTTTCAGCCCGAAATAAACGCGTTTTCTCAACCCTTGGAATCACAGTGTAACTGACTGGCTCAGAAGAGCCCACTGAGTCAGCCCTTAACCCCAGTGTGCAGAAGTTGTCAAAACGTGTTTTTCAGCACAAATAAACACGTTTTGGCAACTTTGGTCACCAACATGTAAGTTATAGGGCAGGAACAGAACACTTTTCAAAACGTGTTTTTCAGCCCGAAATAAACGCGTTTTCTCAACCCTTGGAATCACAGTGTAACTGACTGGCTCAGAAGAGCCCACTGAGTCAGCCCTTAACCCCAGTGTGCAGAAGTTGTCAAAACGTGTTTTTAAGCACAAATAAACACGTTTTGGCAACTTTGGTCACCAACATGTAAGTTATAGGGCAGGAACAGAACACTTTTCAAAACGTGTTTTTCAGCCCGAAATAAACGCGTTTTCTCAACTCCTGGAATCACAGTGTAACTGACTGGCTCAGAAGAGCCCACTGAGTCAGCCCTTAACCCCAGTGTGCAGAAGTTGTCAAAACGTGTTTTTTCAGCACAAATAAACACGTTTTGGCAACTTTGGTCAACAACATGTAAGTTATAGGGCAGGAACAGAACACTTTTCAAAACGTGTTTTTCAGCCCGAAATAAACGCGTTTTCTCAACTCCTGGAATCACAGTGTAACTGACTGGCTCAGAAGAGCCCACTGAGTCAGCCCTTAACCCCAGTGTGCAGAAGTTGTCAAAACGTGTTTTTCAGCACCAATAAACACGTTTTGGCAACTTTGGTCAACAACATGTAAGTTATAGGGCAGGAACAGAACACTTTTCAAAACGGGTTTTTTTCAGCCCGAAATAAACGCGTTTTCTCAACCCTTGGAATCACAGTGTAACTGACTTGCTCAGAAGAGCCCACTGAGTCAGCCCTTAACCCCAGTGTGCAGAAGTTGTCAAAACGTGTTTTTCAGCACAAATAAACACGTTTTGGCAACTTTGGTCACCAACATGTAAGTTATAGGGCAGGAACAGAACACTTTTCAAAACGTGTTTTTCAGCCCGAAATAAACGCGTTTTCTCAACTCCTGGAATCACAGTGTAACTGACTGGCTCAGAAGAGCCCACTGAGTCAGCCCTTAACCCCAGTGTGCAGAAGTTGTCAAAACGTGTTTTTCAGCACAAATAAACACGTTTTGGCAACTTTGGTCAACAACATGTAAGTTATAGGGCAGGAACAGAACACTTTTCAAAACGTGTTTTTCAGCCCGAAATAAACGCGTTTTCTCAACTCTTGGAATCACAGTGTAACTGACTGGCTCAGAAGAGCCCACTGAGTCAGCCCTTAACCCCAGTGTGCAGAAGTTGTCAAAACGTGTTTTTCAGCACAAATAAACACGTTTTGGCAACTTTGGTCAACAACATGTAAGTTATAGGGCAGGAACAGAACACTTTTCAAAACGTGTTTTTCAGCCCGAAATAAACGCGTTTTCTCAACCCTTGGAATCACAGTGTAACTGACTGGCTCAGAAGAGCCCACTGAGTCAGCCCTTAACCCCAGTGTGCAGAAGTTGTCAAAACGTGTTTTTCAGCACAAATAAACACGTTTTGGCAACTTTGGTCAACAACATGTAAGTTATAGGGCAGGAACAGAACACTTTTCAAAACGTGTTTTTCAGCCCGAAATAAACGCGTTTTCTCAACCCTTGGAATCACAGTGTAACTGACTGGCTCAGAAGAGCCCAATGAGTCAGCCCTTAACCCCAGTGTGCAGAAGTTGTCAAAACGTGTTTTTCAGCACAAATAAACACGTTTTGGCAACTTTGGTCAACAACATGTAAGTTATAGGGCAGGAACAGAACACTTTTCAAAACGTGTTTTTCAGCCCGAAATAAACGCGTTTTCTCAACTCTTGGAATCACAGTGTAACTGACTGGCTCAGAAGAGCCCACTGATTCAGCCCTTAACCCCAGTGTGCAGAAGTTGTCAAAACGTGTTTTTCAGCACAAATAAACACGTTTTGGCAACTTTGGTCACCAACATGTAAGTTATAGGGCAGGAACAGAACACTTTTCAAAACGTGTTTTTCAGCCCGAAATAAACGCGTTTTCTCAACTCCTGGAATCACAGTGTAACTGACTGGCTCAGAAGAGCCCACTGAGTCAGCCCTTAACCCCAGTGTGCAGAAGTTGTCAAAACGTGTTTTTCAGCACAAATAAACACGTTTTGGCAACTTTGGTCAACAACATGTAAGTTATAGGGCAGGAACAGAACACTTTTCAAAACGTGTTTTTCAGCCCGAAATAAACGCGTTTTCTCAACTCTTGGAATCACAGTGTAACTGACTGGCTCAGAAGAGCCCACTGAGTCAGCCCTTAACCCCAGTGTGCAGAAGTTGTCAAAACGTGTTTTTCAGCACAAATAAACACGTTTTGGCAACTTTGGTCAACAACATGTAAGTTATAGGGCAGGAACAGAACACTTTTCAAAACATGTTTTTCAGCCCGAAATAAACGCGTTTTCTCAACTCTTGGAATCACAGTGTAACTGACTGGCTCAGAAGAGCCCACTGATTCAGCCCTTAACCCCAGTGTGCTGAAGTTGTCAAAACGTGTTTTTCAGCACAAATAAACACGTTTTGGCAACTTTGGTCACCAACATGTAAGTTATAGGGCAGGAACAGAACACTTTTCAAAACGTGTTTTTCAGCCCGAAATAAACGCGTTTTCTCAACTCCTGGAATCACAGTGTAACTGACTGGCTCAGAAGAGCCCACTGAGTCAGCCCTTAACCCCAGTGTGCAGAAGTTGTCAAAACGTGTTTTTCAGCACAAATAAACACGTTTTGGCAACTTTGGTCAACAACATGTAAGTTATAGGGCAGGAACAGAACACTTTTCAAAACGTGTTTTTCAGCCCGAAATAAACGCGTTTTCTCAACTCTTGGAATCACAGTGTAACTGACTGGCTCAGAAGAGCCCACTGAGTCAGCCCTTAACCCCAGTGTGCAGAAGTTGTCAAAACGTGTTTTTCAGCACAAATAAACACGTTTTGGCAACTTTGGTCAACAACATGTAAGTTATAGGGCAGGAACAGAACACTTTTCAAAACGTGTTTTTCAGCCCGAAATAAACGCGTTTTCTCAACCCTTGGAATCACAGTGTAACTGACTGGCTCAGAAGAGCCCACTGAGTCAGCCCTTAACCCCAGTGTGCAAAAGTTGTCAAAACGTGTTTTTAAGCACAAATAAACACGTCTTGGCAACTTTGGTCACCAACATGTAAGTTATAGGGCAGGAACAGAACACTTTTCAAAACGTGTTTTTCAGCCCGAAATAAACGCGTTTTCTCAACTCCTGGAATCACAGTGTAACTGACTGGCTCAGAAGAGCCCACTGAGTCAGCCCTTAACCCCAGTGTGCAGAAGTTGTCAAAACGTGTTTTTCAGCACAAATAAACACGTTTTGGCAACTTTGGTCAACAACATGTAAGTTATAGGGCAGGAACAGAACACTTTTCAAAACGTGTTTTTCAGCCCGAAATAAACGCGTTTTCTCAACTCTTGGAATCACAGTGTAACTGACTGGCTCAGAAGAGCCCACTGAGTCAGCCCTTAACCCCAGTGTGCAGAAGTTGTCAAAACGTGTTTTTCAGCACAAATAAACACGTTTTGGCAACTTTGGTCAACAACATGTAAGTTATAGGGCAGGAACAGAACACTTTTCAAAACGTGTTTTTCAGCCCGAAATAAACGCGTTTTCTCAACCCTTGGAATCACAGTGTAACTGACTGGCTCAGAAGAGCCCACTGAGTCAGCCCTTAACCCCAGTGTGCAAAAGTTGTCAAAACGTGTTTTTAAGCACAAATAAACACGTCTTGGCAACTTTGGTCACCAACATGTAAGTTATAGGGCAGGAACAGAACACTTTTCAAAACGTGTTTTTCAGCCCGAAATAAACGCGTTTTCTCAACTCCTGGAATCACAGTGTAACTGACTGGCTCAGAAGAGCCCACTGAGTCAGCCCTTAACCCCAGTGTGCAGAAGTTGTCAAAACGTGTTTTTCAGCACAAATAAACACGTTTTGGCAACTTTGGTCAACAACATGTAAGTTATAGGGCAGGAACAGAACACTTTTCAAAACGTGTTTTTCAGCCCGAAATAAACGCGTTTTCTCAACCCTTGGAATCACAGTGTAACTGACTGGCTCAGAAGAGCCCACTGAGTCAGCCCTTAACCCCAGTGTGCAGAAGTTGTCAAAACGTGTTTTTCAGCACAAATAAACACGTTTTGGCAACTTTGGTCAACAACATGTAAGTTATAGGGCAGGAACAGAACACTTTTCAAAACGTGTTTTTCAGCCCGAAATAAACGCGTTTTCTCAACCCTTGGAATCACAGTGTAACTGACTGGCTCAGAAGAGCCCACTGAGTCAGCCCTTAACCCCAGTGTGCAGAAGTTGTCAAAACGTGTTTTTCAGCACAAATAAACACGTTTTGGCAACTTTGGTCACCAACATGTAAGTTATAGGGCAGGAACAGAACACTTTTCAAAACGTGTTTTTCAGCCCGAAATAAACGCGTTTTCTCAACTCCTGGAATCACAGTGTAACTGACTGGCTCAGAAGAGCCCACTGAGTCAGCCCTTAACCCCAGTGTGCAGAAGTTGTCAAAACGTGTTTTTCAGCACAAATAAACACGTTTTGGCAACTTTGGTCAACAACATGTAAGTTATAGGGCAGGAACAGAACACTTTTCAAAACGTGTTTTTCAGCCCGAAATAAACGCGTTTTCTCAACCCTTGGAATCACAGTGTAACTGACTGGCTCAGAAGAGCCCACTGAGTCAGCCCTTAACCCCAGTGTGCAGAAGTTGTCAAAACGTGTTTTTCAGCACAAATAAACACGTTTTGGCAACTTTGGTCAACAACATGTAAGTTATAGGGCAGGAACAGAACACTTTTCAAAACGTGTTTTTCAGCCCGAAATAAACGCGTTTTCTCAACTCTTGGAATCACAGTGTAACTGACTGGCTCAGAAGAGCCCACTGATTCAGCCCTTAACCCCAGTGTGCAGAAGTTGTCAAAACGTGTTTTTCAGCACAAATAAACACGTTTTGGCAACTTTGGTCACCAACATGTAAGTTATAGGGCAGGAACAGAACACTTTTCAAAACGTGTTTTTCAGCCCGAAATAAACGCGTTTTCTCAACCCTTGGAATCACAGTGTAACTGACTGGCTCAGAAGAGCCCACTGAGTCATCCCTTAACCCCAGTGTGCAGAAGTTGTCAAAACGTGTTTTTCAGCACAAAGAAACACGTTTTGGCAACTTTGGTCACCAACATGTAAGTTATAGGGCAGGAACAGAACACTTTTCAAAACGTGTTTTTCAGCCCGAAATAAACGCGTTTTCTCAACCCTTTGAATCACAGTGTAACTGACTGGCTCAGAAGAGCCCACTGAGTCAGCCCTTAACCCCAGTGTGCAGAAGTTGTCAAAACGTGTTTTTCAGCACAAATAAACACGTTTTGGCAACTTTGGTCAACAACATGTAAGTTATAGGGCAGGAACAGAACACTTTTCAAAACGTGTTTTTCAGCCCGAAATAAACGCGTTTTCTCAACCCTTGGAATCACAGTGTAACTGACTGGCTCAGAAGAGCCCACTGAGTCAGCCCTTAACCCCAGTGTGCAGAAGTTGTCAAAACGTGTTTTTCAGCACAAATAAACACGTTTTGGCAACTTTGGTCACCAACATGTAAGTTATAGGGCAGGAACAGAACACTTTTCAAAACGTGTTTTTCAGCCCGAAATAAACGCGTTTTCTCAACCCTTGGAATCACAGTGTAACTGACTGGCTCAGAAGAGCCCACTGAGTCAGCCCTTAACCCCAGTGTGCAGAAGTTGTCAAAACGTGTTTTTAAGCACAAATAAACACGTTTTGGCAACTTTGGTCACCAACATGTAAGTTATAGGGCAGGAACAGAACACTTTTCAAAACGTGTTTTTCAGCCCGAAATAAACGCGTTTTCTCAACTCTTGGAATCACAGTGTAACTGACTGGCTCAGAAGAGCCCACTGAGTCAGCCCTTAACCCCAGTGTGCAGAAGTTGTCAAAACGTGTTTTTCAGCACAAATAAACACGTTTTGGCAACTTTGGTCAACAACATGTAAGTTATAGGGCAGGAACAGAACACTTTTCAAAACGTGTTTTTCAGCCCGAAATAAACGCGTTTTCTCAACCCTTGGAATCACAGTGTAACTGACTGGCTCAGAAGAGCCCACTGAGTCAGCCCTTAACCCCAGTGTGCAGAAGTTGTCAAAACGTGTTTTTCAGCACAAATAAACACGTTTTGGCAACTTTGGTCAACAACATGTAAGTTATAGGGCAGGAACAGAACACTTTTCAAAACGTGTTTTTCAGCCCGAAATAAACGCGTTTTCTCAACCCTTGGAATCACAGTGTAACTGACTGGCTCAGAAGAGCCCAATGAGTCAGCCCTTAACCCCAGTGTGCAGAAGTTGTCAAAACGTGTTTTTCAGCACAAATAAACACGTTTTGGCAACTTTGGTCAACAACATGTAAGTTATAGGGCAGGAACAGAACACTTTTCAAAACGTGTTTTTCAGCCCGAAATAAACGCGTTTTCTCAACTCTTGGAATCACAGTGTAACTGACTGGCTCAGAAGAGCCCACTGATTCAGCCCTTAACCCCAGTGTGCAGAAGTTGTCAAAACGTGTTTTTCAGCACAAATAAACACGTTTTGGCAACTTTGGTCACCAACATGTAAGTTATAGGGCAGGAACAGAACACTTTTCAAAACGTGTTTTTCAGCCCGAAATAAACGCGTTTTCTCAACTCCTGGAATCACAGTGTAACTGACTGGCTCAGAAGAGCCCACTGAGTCAGCCCTTAACCCCAGTGTGCAGAAGTTGTCAAAACGTGTTTTTCAGCACAAATAAACACGTTTTGGCAACTTTGGTCAACAACATGTAAGTTATAGGGCAGGAACAGAACACTTTTCAAAACGTGTTTTTCAGCCCGAAATAAACGCGTTTTCTCAACTCTTGGAATCACAGTGTAACTGACTGGCTCAGAAGAGCCCACTGAGTCAGCCCTTAACCCCAGTGTGCAGAAGTTGTCAAAACGTGTTTTTCAGCACAAATAAACACGTTTTGGCAACTTTGGTCAACAACATGTAAGTTATAGGGCAGGAACAGAACACTTTTCAAAACATGTTTTTCAGCCCGAAATAAACGCGTTTTCTCAACTCTTGGAATCACAGTGTAACTGACTGGCTCAGAAGAGCCCACTGATTCAGCCCTTAACCCCAGTGTGCTGAAGTTGTCAAAACGTGTTTTTCAGCACAAATAAACACGTTTTGGCAACTTTGGTCACCAACATGTAAGTTATAGGGCAGGAACAGAACACTTTTCAAAACGTGTTTTTCAGCCCGAAATAAACGCGTTTTCTCAACTCCTGGAATCACAGTGTAACTGACTGGCTCAGAAGAGCCCACTGAGTCAGCCCTTAACCCCAGTGTGCAGAAGTTGTCAAAACGTGTTTTTCAGCACAAATAAACACGTTTTGGCAACTTTGGTCAACAACATGTAAGTTATAGGGCAGGAACAGAACACTTTTCAAAACGTGTTTTTCAGCCCGAAATAAACGCGTTTTCTCAACTCTTGGAATCACAGTGTAACTGACTGGCTCAGAAGAGCCCACTGAGTCAGCCCTTAACCCCAGTGTGCAGAAGTTGTCAAAACGTGTTTTTCAGCACAAATAAACACGTTTTGGCAACTTTGGTCAACAACATGTAAGTTATAGGGCAGGAACAGAACACTTTTCAAAACGTGTTTTTCAGCCCGAAATAAACGCGTTTTCTCAACCCTTGGAATCACAGTGTAACTGACTGGCTCAGAAGAGCCCACTGAGTCAGCCCTTAACCCCAGTGTGCAAAAGTTGTCAAAACGTGTTTTTAAGCACAAATAAACACGTCTTGGCAACTTTGGTCACCAACATGTAAGTTATAGGGCAGGAACAGAACACTTTTCAAAACGTGTTTTTCAGCCCGAAATAAACGCGTTTTCTCAACTCCTGGAATCACAGTGTAACTGACTGGCTCAGAAGAGCCCACTGAGTCAGCCCTTAACCCCAGTGTGCAGAAGTTGTCAAAACGTGTTTTTCAGCACAAATAAACACGTTTTGGCAACTTTGGTCAACAACATGTAAGTTATAGGGCAGGAACAGAACACTTTTCAAAACGTGTTTTTCAGCCCGAAATAAACGCGTTTTCTCAACTCTTGGAATCACAGTGTAACTGACTGGCTCAGAAGAGCCCACTGAGTCAGCCCTTAACCCCAGTGTGCAGAAGTTGTCAAAACGTGTTTTTCAGCACAAATAAACACGTTTTGGCAACTTTGGTCAACAACATGTAAGTTATAGGGCAGGAACAGAACACTTTTCAAAACGTGTTTTTCAGCCCGAAATAAACGCGTTTTCTCAACCCTTGGAATCACAGTGTAACTGACTGGCTCAGAAGAGCCCACTGAGTCAGCCCTTAACCCCAGTGTGCAAAAGTTGTCAAAACGTGTTTTTAAGCACAAATAAACACGTCTTGGCAACTTTGGTCACCAACATGTAAGTTATAGGGCAGGAACAGAACACTTTTCAAAACGTGTTTTTCAGCCCGAAATAAACGCGTTTTCTCAACTCCTGGAATCACAGTGTAACTGACTGGCTCAGAAGAGCCCACTGAGTCAGCCCTTAACCCCAGTGTGCAGAAGTTGTCAAAACGTGTTTTTCAGCACAAATAAACACGTTTTGGCAACTTTGGTCAACAACATGTAAGTTATAGGGCAGGAACAGAACACTTTTCAAAACGTGTTTTTCAGCCCGAAATAAACGCGTTTTCTCAACCCTTGGAATCACAGTGTAACTGACTGGCTCAGAAGAGCCCACTGAGTCAGCCCTTAACCCCAGTGTGCAGAAGTTGTCAAAACGTGTTTTTCAGCACAAATAAACACGTTTTGGCAACTTTGGTCAACAACATGTAAGTTATAGGGCAGGAACAGAACACTTTTCAAAACGTGTTTTTCAGCCCGAAATAAACGCGTTTTCTCAACCCTTGGAATCACAGTGTAACTGACTGGCTCAGAAGAGCCCACTGAGTCAGCCCTTAACCCCAGTGTGCAGAAGTTGTCAAAACGTGTTTTTCAGCACAAATAAACACGTTTTGGCAACTTTGGTCACCAACATGTAAGTTATAGGGCAGGAACAGAACACTTTTCAAAACGTGTTTTTCAGCCCGAAATAAACGCGTTTTCTCAACTCCTGGAATCACAGTGTAACTGACTGGCTCAGAAGAGCCCACTGAGTCAGCCCTTAACCCCAGTGTGCAGAAGTTGTCAAAACGTGTTTTTCAGCACAAATAAACACGTTTTGGCAACTTTGGTCAACAACATGTAAGTTATAGGGCAGGAACAGAACACTTTTCAAAACGTGTTTTTCAGCCCGAAATAAACGCGTTTTCTCAACCCTTGGAATCACAGTGTAACTGACTGGCTCAGAAGAGCCCACTGAGTCAGCCCTTAACCCCAGTGTGCAGAAGTTGTCAAAACGTGTTTTTCAGCACAAATAAACACGTTTTGGCAACTTTGGTCAACAACATGTAAGTTATAGGGCAGGAACAGAACACTTTTCAAAACGTGTTTTTCAGCCCGAAATAAACGCGTTTTCTCAACTCTTGGAATCACAGTGTAACTGACTGGCTCAGAAGAGCCCACTGATTCAGCCCTTAACCCCAGTGTGCAGAAGTTGTCAAAACGTGTTTTTCAGCACAAATAAACACGTTTTGGCAACTTTGGTCACCAACATGTAAGTTATAGGGCAGGAACAGAACACTTTTCAAAACGTGTTTTTCAGCCCGAAATAAACGCGTTTTCTCAACTCCTGGAATCACAGTGTAACTGACTGGCTCAGAAGAGCCCACTGAGTCAGCCCTTAACCCCAGTGTGCAGAAGTTGTCAAAACGTGTTTTTCAGCACAAATAAACACGTTTTGGCAACTTTGGTCAACAACATGTAAGTTATAGGGCAGGAACAGAACACTTTTCAAAACGGGTTTTTTTCAGCCCGAAATAAACGCGTTTTCTCAACCCTTGGAATCACAGTGTAACTGACTTGCTCAGAAGAGCCCACTGAGTCAGCCCTTAACCCCAGTGTGCAGAAGTTGTCAAAACGTGTTTTTCAGCACAAATAAACACGTTTTGGCAACTTTGGTCACCAACATGTAAGTTATAGGGCAGGAACAGAACACTTTTCAAAACGTGTTTTTCAGCCCGAAATAAACGCGTTTTCTCAACTCCTGGAATCACAGTGTAACTGACTGGCTCAGAAGAGCCCACTGAGTCAGCCCTTAACCCCAGTGTGCAGAAGTTGTCAAAACGTGTTTTTCAGCACAAATAAACACGTTTTGGCAACTTTGGTCAACAACATGTAAGTTATAGGGCAGGAACAGAACACTTTTCAAAACGTGTTTTTCAGCCCGAAATAAACGCGTTTTCTCAACTCTTGGAATCACAGTGTAACTGACTGGCTCAGAAGAGCCCACTGAGTCAGCCCTTAACCCCAGTGTGCAGAAGTTGTCAAAACGTGTTTTTCAGCACAAATAAACACGTTTTGGCAACTTTGGTCAACAACATGTAAGTTATAGGGCAGGAACAGAACACTTTTCAAAACGTGTTTTTCAGCCCGAAATAAACGCGTTTTCTCAACCCTTGGAATCACAGTGTAACTGACTGGCTCAGAAGAGCCCACTGAGTCAGCCCTTAACCCCAGTGTGCAGAAGTTGTCAAAACGTGTTTTTCAGCACAAATAAACACGTTTTGGCAACTTTGGTCAACAACATGTAAGTTATAGGGCAGGAACAGAACACTTTTCAAAACGTGTTTTTCAGCCCGAAATAAACGCGTTTTCTCAACCCTTGGAATCACAGTGTAACTGACTGGCTCAGAAGAGCCCAATGAGTCAGCCCTTAACCCCAGTGTGCAGAAGTTGTCAAAACGTGTTTTTCAGCACAAATAAACACGTTTTGGCAACTTTGGTCAACAACATGTAAGTTATAGGGCAGGAACAGAACACTTTTCAAAACGTGTTTTTCAGCCCGAAATAAACGCGTTTTCTCAACTCTTGGAATCACAGTGTAACTGACTGGCTCAGAAGAGCCCACTGATTCAGCCCTTAACCCCAGTGTGCAGAAGTTGTCAAAACGTGTTTTTCAGCACAAATAAACACGTTTTGGCAACTTTGGTCACCAACATGTAAGTTATAGGGCAGGAACAGAACACTTTTCAAAACGTGTTTTTCAGCCCGAAATAAACGCGTTTTCTCAACTCCTGGAATCACAGTGTAACTGACTGGCTCAGAAGAGCCCACTGAGTCAGCCCTTAACCCCAGTGTGCAGAAGTTGTCAAAACGTGTTTTTCAGCACAAATAAACACGTTTTGGCAACTTTGGTCAACAACATGTAAGTTATAGGGCAGGAACAGAACACTTTTCAAAACATGTTTTTCAGCCCGAAATAAACGCGTTTTCTCAACTCTTGGAATCACAGTGTAACTGACTGGCTCAGAAGAGCCCACTGATTCAGCCCTTAACCCCAGTGTGCTGAAGTTGTCAAAACGTGTTTTTCAGCACAAATAAACACGTTTTGGCAACTTTGGTCACCAACATGTAAGTTATAGGGCAGGAACAGAACACTTTTCAAAACGTGTTTTTCAGCCCGAAATAAACGCGTTTTCTCAACCCTTGGAATCACAGTGTAACTGACTGGCTCAGAAGAGCCCACTGAGTCAGCCCTTAACCCCAGTGTGCAGAAGTTGTCAAAACGTGTTTTTCAGCACAAATAAACACGTTTTGGCAACTTTGGTCAACAACATGTAAGTTATAGGGCAGGAACAGAACACTTTTCAAAACGTGTTTTTCAGCCCGAAATAAACGCGTTTTCTCAACTCTTGGAATCACAGTGTAACTGACTGGCTCAGAAGAGCCCACTGATTCAGCCCTTAACCCCAGTGTGCAGAAGTTGTCATAACGTGTTTTTCAGCACAAATAAACACGTTTTGGCAACTTTGGTCACCAACATGTAAGTTATAGGGCAGGAACAGAACACTTTTCAAAACGTGTTTTTCAGCCCGAAATAAACGCGTTTTCTCAACTCCTGGAATCACAGTGTAACTGACTGGCTCAGAAGAGCCCACTGAGTCAGCCCTTAACCCCAGTGTGCAGAAGTTGTCAAAACGTGTTTTTCAGCACAAATAAACACGTTTTGGCAACTTTGGTCAACAACATGTAAGTTATAGGGCAGGAACAGAACACTTTTCAAAACGTGTTTTTCAGCCCGAAATAAACGCGTTTTCTCAACCCTTGGAATCACAGTGTAACTGACTGGCTCAGAAGAGCCCACTGAGTCAGCCCTTAACCCCAGTGTGCAGAAGTTGTCAAAACGTGTTTTTCAGCACAAATAAACACGTTTTGGCAACTTTGGTCAACAACATGTAAGTTATAGGGCAGGAACAGAACACTTTTCAAAACGTGTTTTTCAGCCCGAAATAAACGCGTTTTCTCAACTCCTGGAATCACAGTGTAACTGACTGGCTCAGAAGAGCCCACTGAGTCAGCCCTTAACCCCAGTGTGCAGAAGTTGTCAAAACGTGTTTTTCAGCATAAATAAACACGTTTTGGCAACTTTGGTCAACAACATGTAAGTTATAGGGCAGGAACAGAACACTTTTCAAAACGTGTTTTTCAGCCCGAAATAAACGCGTTTTCTCAACCCTTGGAATCACAGTGTAACTGACTGGCTCAGAAGAGCCCACTGATTCAGCCCTTAACCCCAGTGTGCAGAAGTTGTCAAAACGTGTTTTTCAGCACAAATAAACACGTTTTGGCAACTTTGGTCACCAACATGTAAGTTATAGGGCAGGAACAGAACACTTTTCAAAACGTGTTTTTCAGCCCGAAATAAACGCGTTTTCTCAACCCTTGGAATCACAGTGTAACTGACTGGCTCAGAAGAGCCCACTGAGTCAGCCCTTAACCCCAGTGTGCAGAAGTTGTCAAAACGTGTTTTTAAGCACAAATAAACACGTTTTGGCAACTTTGGTCAACAACATGTAAGTTATAGGGCAGGAACAGAACACTTTTCAAAACGTGTTTTTCAGCCCGAAATAAACGCGTTTTCTCAACTCCTGGAATCACAGTGTAACTGACTGGCTCAGAAGAGCCCACTGAGTCAGCCCTTAACCCCAGTGTGCAGAAGTTGTCAAAACGTGTTTTTCAGCACAAATAAACACGTTTTGGCAACTTTGGTCAACAACATGTAAGTTATAGGGCAGGAACAGAACACTTTTCAAAACGTGTTTTTCAGCCCGAAATAAACGCGTTTTCTCAACCCTTGGAATCACAGTGTAACTGACTGGCTCAGAAGAGCCCACTGAGTCAGCCCTTAACCCCAGTGTGCAGAAGTTGTCAAAACGTGTTTTTCAGCACAAATAAACACGTTTTGGCAACTTTGGTCAACAACATGTAAGTTATAGGGCAGGAACAGAACACTTTTCAAAACGTGTTTTTCAGCCCGAAATAAACGCGTTTTCTCAACTCCTGGAATCACAGTGTAACTGACTGGCTCAGAAGAGCCCACTGAGTCAGCCCTTAACCCCAGTGTGCAGAAGTTGTCAAAACGTGTTTTTCAGCATAAATAAACACGTTTTGGCAACTTTGGTCAACAACATGTAAGTTATAGGGCAGGAACAGAACACTTTTCAAAACGTGTTTTTCAGCCCGAAATAAACGCGTTTTCTCAACCCTTGGAATCACAGTGTAACTGACTGGCTCAGAAGAGCCCACTGATTCAGCCCTTAACCCCAGTGTGCAGAAGTTGTCAAAACGTGTTTTTCAGCACAAATAAACACGTTTTGGCAACTTTGGTCACCAACATGTAAGTTATAGGGCAGGAACAGAACACTTTTCAAAACGTGTTTTTCAGCCCGAAATAAACGCGTTTTCTCAACCCTTGGAATCACAGTGTAACTGACTGGCTCAGAAGAGCCCACTGAGTCAGCCCTTAACCCCAGTGTGCAGAAGTTGTCAAAACGTGTTTTTAAGCACAAATAAACACGTTTTGGCAACTTTGGTCAACAACATGTAAGTTATAGGGCAGGAACAGAACACTTTTCAAAACGTGTTTTTCAGCCCGAAATAAACGCGTTTTCTCAACTCCTGGAATCACAGTGTAACTGACTGGCTCAGAAGAGCCCACTGAGTCAGCCCTTAACCCCAGTGTGCAGAAGTTGTCAAAACGTGTTTTTCAGCACAAATAAACACGTTTTGGCAACTTTGGTCAACAACATGTAAGTTATAGGGCAGGAACAGAACACTTTTCAAAACGTGTTTTTCAGCCCGAAATAAACGCGTTTTCTCAACCCTTGGAATCACAGTGTAACTGACTGGCTCAGAAGAGCCCACTGAGTCAGCCCTTAACCCCAGTGTGCAGAAGTTGTCAAAACGTGTTTTTCAGCACAAATAAACACGTTTTGGCAACTTTGGTCAACAACATGTAAGTTATAGGGCAGGAACAGAACACTTTTCAATACGTGTTTTTCAGCCCGAAATAAACGCGTTTTCTCAACTCTTGGAATCACAGTGTAACTGACTGGCTCAGAAGAGCCCACTGATTCAGCCCTTAACCCCAGTGTGCAGAAGTTGTCATAACGTGTTTTTCAGCACAAATAAACACGTTTTGGCAACTTTGGTCACCAACATGTAAGTTATAGGGCAGGAACAGAACACTTTTCAAAACGTGTTTTTCAGCCCGAAATAAACGCGTTTTCTCAACTCCTGGAATCACAGTGTAACTGACTGGCTCAGAAGAGCCCACTGAGTCAGCCCTTAACCCCAGTGTGCAGAAGTTGTCAAAACGTGTTTTTCAGCACAAATAAACACGTTTTGGCAACTTTGGTCAACAACATGTAAGTTATAGGGCAGGAACAGAACACTTTTCAAAACGTGTTTTTCAGCCCGAAATAAACGCGTTTTCTCAACCCTTGGAATCACAGTGTAACTGACTGGCTCAGAAGAGCCCACTGAGTCAGCCCTTAACCCCAGTGTGCAGAAGTTGTCAAAACGTGTTTTTCAGCACAAATAAACACGTTTTGGCAACTTTGGTCAACAACATGTAAGTTATAGGGCAGGAACAGAACACTTTTCAAAACGTGTTTTTCAGCCCGAAATAAACGCGTTTTCTCAACTCCTGGAATCACAGTGTAACTGACTGGCTCAGAAGAGCCCACTGAGTCAGCCCTTAACCCCAGTGTGCAGAAGTTGTCAAAACGTGTTTTTCAGCATAAATAAACACGTTTTGGCAACTTTGGTCAACAACATGTAAGTTATAGGGCAGGAACAGAACACTTTTCAAAACGTGTTTTTCAGCCCGAAATAAACGCGTTTTCTCAACCCTTGGAATCACAGTGTAACTGACTGGCTCAGAAGAGCCCACTGATTCAGCCCTTAACCCCAGTGTGCAGAAGTTGTCAAAACGTGTTTTTCAGCACAAATAAACACGTTTTGGCAACTTTGGTCACCAACATGTAAGTTATAGGGCAGGAACAGAACACTTTTCAAAACGTGTTTTTCAGCCCGAAATAAACGCGTTTTCTCAACCCTTGGAATCACAGTGTAACTGACTGGCTCAGAAGAGCCCACTGAGTCAGCCCTTAACCCCAGTGTGCAGAAGTTGTCAAAACGTGTTTTTAAGCACAAATAAACACGTTTTGGCAACTTTGGTCAACAACATGTAAGTTATAGGGCAGGAACAGAACACTTTTCAAAACGTGTTTTTCAGCCCGAAATAAACGCGTTTTCTCAACTCCTGGAATCACAGTGTAACTGACTGGCTCAGAAGAGCCCACTGAGTCAGCCCTTAACCCCAGTGTGCAGAAGTTGTCAAAACGTGTTTTTCAGCACAAATAAACACGTTTTGGCAACTTTGGTCAACAACATGTAAGTTATAGGGCAGGAACAGAACACTTTTCAAAACGTGTTTTTCAGCCCGAAATAAACGCGTTTTCTCAACCCTTGGAATCACAGTGTAACTGACTGGCTCAGAAGAGCCCACTGAGTCAGCCCTTAACCCCAGTGTGCAGAAGTTGTCAAAACGTGTTTTTCAGCACAAATAAACACGTTTTGGCAACTTTGGTCAACAACATGTAAGTTATAGGGCAGGAACAGAACACTTTTCAAAACGTGTTTTTCAGCCCGAAATAAACGCGTTTTCTCAACTCTTGGAATCACAGTGTAACTGACTGGCTCAGAAGAGCCCACTGATTCAGCCCTTAACCCCAGTGTGCAGAAGTTGTCAAAACGTGTTTTTCAGCACAAATAAACACGTTTTGGCAACTTTGGTCACCAACATGTAAGTTATAGGGCAGGAACAGAACACTTTTCAAAACGTGTTTTTCAGCCCGAAATAAACGCGTTTTCTCAACTCCTGGAATCACAGTGTAACTGACTGGCTCAGAAGAGCCCACTGAGTCAGCCCTTAACCCCAGTGTGCAGAAGTTGTCAAAACGTGTTTTTCAGCACAAATAAACACGTTTTGGCAACTTTGGTCAACAACATGTAAGTTATAGGGCAGGAACAGAACACTTTTCAAAACGTGTTTTTCAGCCCGAAATAAACGCGTTTTCTCAACCCTTGGAATCACAGTGTAACTGACTGGCTCAGAAGAGCCCACTGAGTCAGCCCTTAACCCCAGTGTGCAGAAGTTGTCAAAACGTGTTTTTCAGCACAAATAAACACGTTTTGGCAACTTTGGTCAACAACATGTAAGTTATAGGGCAGGAACAGAACACTTTTCAAAACGTGTTTTTCAGCCCGAAATAAACGCGTTTTCTCAACCCTTGGAATCACAGTGTAACTGACTGGCTCAGAAGAGCCCAATGAGTCAGCCCTTAACCCCAGTGTGCAGAAGTTGTCAAAACGTGTTTTTCAGCACAAATAAACACGTTTTGGCAACTTTGGTCAACAACATGTAAGTTATAGGGCAGGAACAGAACACTTTTCAAAACGTGTTTTTCAGCCCGAAATAAACGCGTTTTCTCAACTCTTGGAATCACAGTGTAACTGACTGGCTCAGAAGAGCCCACTGATTCAGCCCTTAACCCCAGTGTGCAGAAGTTGTCAAAACGTGTTTTTCAGCACAAATAAACACGTTTTGGCAACTTTGGTCACCAACATGTAAGTTATAGGGCAGGAACAGAACACTTTTCAAAACGTGTTTTTCAGCCCGAAATAAACGCGTTTTCTCAACTCCTGGAATCACAGTGTAACTGACTGGCTCAGAAGAGCCCACTGAGTCAGCCCTTAACCCCAGTGTGCAGAAGTTGTCAAAACGTGTTTTTCAGCACAAATAAACACGTTTTGGCAACTTTGGTCAACAACATGTAAGTTATAGGGCAGGAACAGAACACTTTTCAAAACATGTTTTTCAGCCCGAAATAAACGCGTTTTCTCAACTCTTGGAATCACAGTGTAACTGACTGGCTCAGAAGAGCCCACTGATTCAGCCCTTAACCCCAGTGTGCTGAAGTTGTCAAAACGTGTTTTTCAGCACAAATAAACACGTTTTGGCAACTTTGGTCACCAACATGTAAGTTATAGGGCAGGAACAGAACACTTTTCAAAACGTGTTTTTCAGCCCGAAATAAACGCGTTTTCTCAACCCTTGGAATCACAGTGTAACTGACTGGCTCAGAAGAGCCCACTGAGTCAGCCCTTAACCCCAGTGTGCAGAAGTTGTCAAAACGTGTTTTTCAGCACAAATAAACACGTTTTGGCAACTTTGGTCAACAACATGTAAGTTATAGGGCAGGAACAGAACACTTTTCAAAACGTGTTTTTCAGCCCGAAATAAACGCGTTTTCTCAACTCTTGGAATCACAGTGTAACTGACTGGCTCAGAAGAGCCCACTGATTCAGCCCTTAACCCCAGTGTGCAGAAGTTGTCAAAACGTGTTTTTCAGCACAAATAAACACGTTTTGGCAACTTTGGTCACCAACATGTAAGTTATAGGGCAGGAACAGAACACTTTTCAAAACGTGTTTTTCAGCCCGAAATAAACGCGTTTTCTCAACTCCTGGAATCACAGTGTAACTGACTGGCTCAGAAGAGCCCACTGAGTCAGCCCTTAACCCCAGTGTGCAGAAGTTGTCAAAACGTGTTTTTCAGCACAAATAAACACGTTTTGGCAACTTTGGTCAACAACATGTAAGTTATAGGGCAGGAACAGAACACTTTTCAAAACGTGTTTTTCAGCCCGAAATAAACGCGTTTTCTCAACCCTTGGAATCACAGTGTAACTGACTGGCTCAGAAGAGCCCACTGAGTCAGCCCTTAACCCCAGTGTGCAGAAGTTGTCAAAACGTGTTTTTCAGCACAAATAAACACGTTTTGGCAACTTTGGTCAACAACATGTAAGTTATAGGGCAGGAACAGAACACTTTTCAAAACGTGTTTTTCAGCCCGAAATAAACGCGTTTTCTCAACTCCTGGAATCACAGTGTAACTGACTGGCTCAGAAGAGCCCACTGAGTCAGCCCTTAACCCCAGTGTGCAGAAGTTGTCAAAACGTGTTTTTCAGCATAAATAAACACGTTTTGGCAACTTTGGTCAACAACATGTAAGTTATAGGGCAGGAACAGAACACTTTTCAAAACGTGTTTTTCAGCCCGAAATAAACGCGTTTTCTCAACCCTTGGAATCACAGTGTAACTGACTGGCTCAGAAGAGCCCACTGATTCAGCCCTTAACCCCAGTGTGCAGAAGTTGTCAAAACGTGTTTTTCAGCACAAATAAACACGTTTTGGCAACTTTGGTCACCAACATGTAAGTTATAGGGCAGGAACAGAACACTTTTCAAAACGTGTTTTTCAGCCCGAAATAAACGCGTTTTCTCAACCCTTGGAATCACAGTGTAACTGACTGGCTCAGAAGAGCCCACTGAGTCAGCCCTTAACCCCAGTGTGCAGAAGTTGTCAAAACGTGTTTTTAAGCACAAATAAACACGTTTTGGCAACTTTGGTCAACAACATGTAAGTTATAGGGCAGGAACAGAACACTTTTCAAAACGTGTTTTTCAGCCCGAAATAAACGCGTTTTCTCAACTCCTGGAATCACAGTGTAACTGACTGGCTCAGAAGAGCCCACTGAGTCAGCCCTTAACCCCAGTGTGCAGAAGTTGTCAAAACGTGTTTTTCAGCACAAATAAACACGTTTTGGCAACTTTGGTCAACAACATGTAAGTTATAGGGCAGGAACAGAACACTTTTCAAAACGTGTTTTTCAGCCCGAAATAAACGCGTTTTCTCAACCCTTGGAATCACAGTGTAACTGACTGGCTCAGAAGAGCCCACTGAGTCAGCCCTTAACCCCAGTGTGCAGAAGTTGTCAAAACGTGTTTTTCAGCACAAATAAACACGTTTTGGCAACTTTGGTCAACAACATGTAAGTTATAGGGCAGGAACAGAACACTTTTCAAAACGTGTTTTTCAGCCCGAAATAAACGCGTTTTCTCAACTCTTGGAATCACAGTGTAACTGACTGGCTCAGAAGAGCCCACTGATTCAGCCCTTAACCCCAGTGTGCAGAAGTTGTCAAAACTTGTTTTTCAGCACAAATAAACACGTTTTGGCAACTTTGGTCACCAACATGTAAGTTATAGGGCAGGAACAGAACACTTTTCAAAACGTGTTTTTCAGCCCGAAATAAACGCGTTTTCTCAACTCCTGGAATCACAGTGTAACTGACTGGCTCAGAAGAGCCCACTGAGTCAGCCCTTAACCCCAGTGTGCAGAAGTTGTCAAAACGTGTTTTTCAGCACAAATAAACACGTTTTGGCAACTTTGGTCAACAACATGTAAGTTATAGGGCAGGAACAGAACACTTTTCAAAACGTGTTTTTCAGCCCGAAATAAACGCGTTTTCTCAACCCTTGGAATCACAGTGTAACTGACTGGCTCAGAAGAGCCCACTGAGTCAGCCCTTAACCCCAGTGTGCAGAAGTTGTCAAAACGTGTTTTTCAGCACAAATAAACACGTTTTGGCAACTTTGGTCAACAACATGTAAGTTATAGGGCAGGAACAGAACACTTTTCAAAACGTGTTTTTCAGCCCGAAATAAACGCGTTTTCTCAACTCCTGGAATCACAGTGTAACTGACTGGCTCAGAAGAGCCCACTGAGTCAGCCCTTAACCCCAGTGTGCAGAAGTTGTCAAAACGTGTTTTTCAGCACAAATAAACACGTTTTGGCAACTTTGGTCAACAACATGTAAGTTATAGGGCAGGAACAGAACACTTTTCAAAACGTGTTTTTCAGCCCGAAATAAACGCGTTTTCTCAACTCTTGGAATCACAGTGTAACTGACTGGCTCAGAAGAGCCCACTGATTCAGCCCTTAACCCCAGTGTGCAGAAGTTGTCAAAACGTGTTTTTCAGCACAAATAAACACGTTTTGGCAACTTTGGTCACCAACATGTAAGTTATAGGGCAGGAACAGAACACTTTTCAAAACGTGTTTTTCAGCCCGAAATAAACGCGTTTTCTCAACTCCTGGAATCACAGTGTAACTGACTGGCTCAGAAGAGCCCACTGAGTCAGCCCTTAACCCCAGTGTGCAGAAGTTGTCAAAACGTGTTTTTCAGCACAAATAAACACGTTTTGGCAACTTTGGTCAACAACATGTAAGTTATAGGGCAGGAACAGAACACTTTTCAAAACGTGTTTTTCAGCCCGAAATAAACGCGTTTTCTCAACCCTTGGAATCACAGTGTAACTGACTGGCTCAGAAGAGCCCACTGAGTCAGCCCTTAACCCCAGTGTGCAGAAGTTGTCAAAACGTGTTTTTAAGCACAAATAAACACGTTTTGGCAACTTTGGTCAACAACATGTAAGTTATAGGGCAGGAACAGAACACTTTTCAAAACGTGTTTTTCAGCCCGAAATAAACGCGTTTTCTCAACTCCTGGAATCACAGTGTAACTGACTGGCTCAGAAGAGCCCACTGAGTCAGCCCTTAACCCCAGTGTGCAGAAGTTGTCAAAACGTGTTTTTCAGCACAAATAAACACGTTTTGGCAACTTTGGTCAACAACATGTAAGTTATAGGGCAGGAACAGAACACTTTTCAAAACGTGTTTTTCAGCCCGAAATAAACGCGTTTTCTCAACCCTTGGAATCACAGTGTAACTGACTGGCTCAGAAGAGCCCACTGAGTCAGCCCTTAACCCCAGTGTGCAGAAGTTGTCAAAACGTGTTTTTCAGCACAAATAAACACGTTTTGGCAACTTTGGTCAACAACATGTAAGTTATAGGGCAGGAACAGAACACTTTTCAAAACGTGTTTTTCAGCCCGAAATAAACGCGTTTTCTCAACTCTTGGAATCACAGTGTAACTGACTGGCTCAGAAGAGCCCACTGATTCAGCCCTTAACCCCAGTGTGCAGAAGTTGTCAAAACGTGTTTTTCAGCACAAATAAACACGTTTTGGCAACTTTGGTCACCAACATGTAAGTTATAGGGCAGGAACAGAACACTTTTCAAAACGTGTTTTTCAGCCCGAAATAAACGCGTTTTCTCAACTCCTGGAATCACAGTGTAACTGACTGGCTCAGAAGAGCCCACTGAGTCAGCCCTTAACCCCAGTGTGCAGAAGTTGTCAAAACGTGTTTTTCAGCACAAATAAACACGTTTTGGCAACTTTGGTCAACAACATGTAAGTTATAGGGCAGGAACAGAACACTTTTCAAAACGTGTTTTTCAGCCCGAAATAAACGCGTTTTCTCAACTCTTGGAATCACAGTGTAACTGACTGGCTCAGAAGAGCCCACTGATTCAGCCCTTAACCCCAGTGTGCAGAAGTTGTCAAAACGTGTTTTTCAGCACAAATAAACACGTTTTGGCAACTTTGGTCACCAACATGTAAGTTATAGGGCAGGAACAGAACACTTTTCAAAACGTGTTTTTCAGCCCGAAATAAACGCGTTTTCTCAACTCCTGGAATCACAGTGTAACTGACTGGCTCAGAAGAGCCCACTGAGTCAGCCCTTAACCCCAGTGTGCAGAAGTTGTCAAAACGTGTTTTTCAGCACAAATAAACACGTTTTGGCAACTTTGGTCAACAACATGTAAGTTATAGGGCAGGAACAGAACACTTTTCAAAACGTGTTTTTCAGCCCGAAATAAACGCGTTTTCTCAACCCTTGGAATCACAGTGTAACTGACTGGCTCAGAAGAGCCCACTGAGTCAGCCCTTAACCCCAGTGTGCAGAAGTTGTCAAAACGTGTTTTTCAGCACAAATAAACACGTTTTGGCAACTTTGGTCAACAACATGTAAGTTATAGGGCAGGAACAGAACACTTTTCAAAACGTGTTTTTCAGCCCGAAATAAACGCGTTTTCTCAACTCCTGGAATCACAGTGTAACTGACTGGCTCAGAAGAGCCCACTGAGTCAGCCCTTAACCCCAGTGTGCAGAAGTTGTCAAAACGTGTTTTTCAGCACAAATAAACACGTTTTGGCAACTTTGGTCAACAACATGTAAGTTATAGGGCAGGAACAGAACACTTTTCAAAACGTGTTTTTCAGCCCGAAATAAACGCGTTTTCTCAACCCTTGGAATCACAGTGTAACTGACTGGCTCAGAAGAGCCCACTGAGTCAGCCCTTAACCCCAGTGTGCAGAAGTTGTCAAAACGTGTTTTTCAGCACAAATAAACACGTTTTGGCAACTTTGGTCACCAACATGTAAGTTATAGGGCAGGAACAGAACACTTTTCAAAACGTGTTTTTCAGCCCGAAATAAACGCGTTTTCTCAACCCTTGGAATCACAGTGTAACTGACTGGCTCAGAAGAGCCCACTGAGTCAGCCCTGAACCCCAGTGTGCAGAAGTTGTCAAAACGTGTTTTTCAGCACAAATAAACACGTTTTGGCAACTTTGGTCACCAACATGTAAGTTATAGGGCAGGAACAGAACACTTTTCAAAACGTGTTTTTCAGCCCGAAATAAACGCGTTTTCTCAACTCCTGGAATCACAGTGTAACTGACTGGCTCAGAAGAGCCCACTGTGTCAGCCCTTAACCCCAGTGTGCAGAAGTTGTCAAAACGTGTTTTTCAGCACAAATAAACACGTTTTGGCAACTTTGGTCAACAACATGTAAGTTATAGGGCAGGAACAGAACACTTTTCAAAACGTGTTTTTCAGCCCGAAATAAACGCGTTTTCTCAACTCCTGGAATCACAGTGTAACTGACTGGCTCAGAAGAGCCCACTGAGTCAGCCCTTAACCCCAGTGTGCAGAAGTTGTCAAAACGTGTTTTTCAGCACAAATAAACACGTTTTGGCAACTTTGGTCAACAACATGTAAGTTATAGGGCAGGAACAGAACACTTTTCAAAACGTGTTTTTCAGCCCGAAATAAACGCGTTTTCTCAACCCTTGGAATCACAGTGTAACTGACTGGCTCAGAAGAGCCCACTGAGTCAGCCCTTAACCCCAGTGTGCAGAAGTTGTCAAAACGTGTTTTTCAGCACAAATAAACACGTTTTGGCAACTTTGGTCACCAACATGTAAGTTATAGGGCAGGAACAGAACACTTTTCAAAACGTGTTTTTCAGCCCGAAATAAACGCGTTTTCTCAACTCCTGGAATCACAGTGTAACTGACTGGCTCAGAAGAGCCCACTGAGTCAGTCCTTAACCCCAGTGTGCAGAAGTTGTCAAAACGTGTTTTTCAGCACAAATAAACACGTTTTGGCAACTTTGGTCAACAACATGTAAGTTATAGGGCAGGAACAGAACACTTTTCAAAACGTGTTTTTCAGCCCGAAATAAACGCGTTTTCTCAACTCTTGGAATCACAGTGTAAGTGACTGGCTCAGAAGAGCCCACTGAGTCAGCCCTTAACCCCAGTGTGCAGAAGTTGTCAAAACGTGTTTTTCAGCACAAATAAACACGTTTTGGCAACTTTGGTCAACAACATGTAAGTTATAGGGCAGGAACAGAACACTTTTCAAAACGTGTTTTTCAGCCCGAAATAAACGCGTTTTCTCAACCCTTGGAATCACAGTGTAACTGACTGGCTCAGAAGAGCCCACTGAGTCAGCCCTTAACCCCAGTGTGCAGAAGTTGTCAAAACGTGTTTTTCAGCACAAATAAACACGTTTTGGCAACTTTGGTCAACAACATGTAAGTTATAGGGCAGGAACAGAACACTTTTCAAAACGTGTTTTTCAGCCCGAAATAAACGCGTTTTCTCAACCCTTGGAATCACAGTGTAACTGACTGGTTCAGAAGAGCCCAATGAGTCAGCCCTTAACCCCAGTGTGCAGAAGTTGTCAAAACGTGTTTTTCAGCACAAATAAACACGTTTTGGCAACTTTGGTCAACAACATGTAAGTTATAGGGCAGGAACAGAACACTTTTCAAAACGTGTTTTTCAGCCCGAAAGAAACGCGTTTTCTCAACTCTTGGAATCACAGTGTAACTGACTGGCTCAGAAGAGCCCACTGATTCAGCCCTTAACCCCAGTGTGCAGAAGTTGTCAAAACGTGTTTTTCAGCACAAATAAACACGTTTTGGCAACTTTGGTCACCAACATGTAAGTTATAGGGCAGGAACAGAACACTTTTCAAAACGTGTTTTTCAGCCCGAAATAAACGCGTTTTCTCAACTCCTGGAATCACAGTGTAACTGACTGGCTCAGAAGAGCCCACTGAGTCAGCCCTTAACCCCAGTGTGCAGAAGTTGTCAAAACGTGTTTTTAAGCACAAATAAACACGTTTTGGCAACTTTGGTCAACAACATGTAAGTTATAGGGCAGGAACAGAACACTTTTCAAAACGTGTTTTTCAGCCCGAAATAAACGCGTTTTCTCAACTCTTGGAATCACAGTGTAACTGACTGGCTCAGAAGAGCCCACTGAGTCAGCCCTTAACCCCAGTGTGCAGAAGTTGTCAAAACGTGTTTTTCAGCACAAATAAACACGTTTTGGCAACTTTGGTCAACAACATGTAAGTTATAGGGCAGGAACAGAACACTTTTCAAAACGTGTTTTTCAGCCCGAAATAAACGCGTTTTCTCAACTCTTGGAATCACAGTGTAACTGACTGGCTCAGAAGAGCCCACTGATTCAGCCCTTAACCCCAGTGTGCAGAAGTTGTCAAAACGTGTTTTTCAGCACAAATAAACACGTTTTGGCAACTTTGGTCACCAACATGTAAGTTATAGGGCAGGAACAGAACACTTTTCAAAACGTGTTTTTCAGCCCGAAATAAACGCGTTTTCTCAACTCCTGGAATCACAGTGTAACTGACTGGCTCAGAAGAGCCCACTGAGTCAGCCCTTAACCCCAGTGTGCAGAAGTTGTCAAAACGTGTTTTTCAGCACAAATAAACACGTTTTGGCAACTTTGGTCAACAACATGTAAGTTATAGGGCAGGAACAGAACACTTTTCAAAACGTGTTTTTCAGCCCGAAATAAACGCGTTTTCTCAACTCTTGGAATCACAGTGTAACTGACTGGCTCAGAAGAGCCCACTGAGTCAGCCCTTAACCCCAGTGTGCAGGAGTTGTCAAAACGTGTTTTTCAGCACAAATAAACACGTTTTGGCAACTTTGGTCAACAACATGTAAGTTATAGGGCAGGAACAGAACACTTTTCAAAACGTGTTTTTCAGCCCGAAATAAACGCGTTTTCTCAACCCTTGGAATCACAGTGTAACTGACTGGCTCAGAAGAGCCCACTGAGTCAGCCCTTAACCCCAGTGTGCAGAAGTTGTCAAAACGTGTTTTTCAGCACAAATAAACACGTTTTGGCAACTTTGGTCACCAACATGTAAGTTATAGGGCAGGAACAGAACACTTTTCAAAACGTGTTTTTCAGCCCGAAATAAACGCGTTTTCTCAACCCTTGGAATCACAGTGTAACTGACTGGCTCAGAAGAGCCCACTGAGTCAGCCCTTAACCCCAGTGTGCAAAAGTTGTCAAAACGTGTTTTTAAGCACAAATAAACACGTCTTGGCAACTTTGGTCACCAACATGTAAGTTATAGGGCAGGAACAGAACACTTTTCAAAACGTGTTTTTCAGCCCGAAATAAACGCGTTTTCTCAACTCCTGGAATCACAGTGTAACTGACTGGCTCAGAAGAGCCCACTGAGTCAGCCCTTAACCCCAGTGTGCAGAAGTTGTCAAAACGTGTTTTTCAGCACAAATAAACACGTTTTGGCAACTTTGGTCAACAACATGTAAGTTATAGGGCAGGAACAGAACACTTTTCAAAACGTGTTTTTCAGCCCGAAATAAACGCGTTTTCTCAACTCCTGGAATCACAGTGTAACTGACTGGCTCAGAAGAGCCCACTGAGTCAGCCCTTAACCCCAGTGTGCAGAAGTTGTCAAAACGTGTTTTTCAGCCCAAATAAACACGTTTTGGCAACTTTGGTCAACAACATGTAAGTTATAGGGCAGGAACAGAACACTTTTCAAAACGTGTTTTTCAGCCCGAAATAAACGCGTTTTCTCAACCCTTGGAATCACAGTGTAACTGACTGGCTCAGAAGAGCCCACTGAGTCAGCCCTTAACCCCAGTGTGCAGAAGTTGTCAAAACGTGTTTTTAAGCACAAATAAACACGTTTTGGCAACTTTGGTCACCAACATGTAAGTTATAGGGCAGGAACAGAACACTTTTCAAAACGTGTTTTTCAGCCCGAAATAAACGCGTTTTCTCAACTCCTGGAATCACAGTATAACTGACTGGCTCAGAAGAGCCCACTGAGTCAGCCCTTAACCCCAGTGTGCAGAAGTTGTCAAAACGTGTTTTTCAGCACAAATAAACACGTTTTGGCAACTTTGGTCAACAACATGTAAGTTATAGGGCAGGAACAGAACACTTTCAAAACGTGTTTTTCAGCCCGAAATAAACGCGTTTTCTCAACTCCTGGAATCACAGTGTAACTGACTGGCTCAGAAGAGCCCACTGAGTCAGCCCTTAACCCCAGTGTGCAGAAGTTGTCAAAACGTGTTTTTCAGCACAAATAAACACGTTTTGGCAACTTTGGTCAACAACATGTAAGTTATAGGGCAGGAACAGAACCCTTTTCAAAACGTGTTTTTCAGCCCGAAATAAACGCGTTTTCTCAACCCTTGGAATCACAGTGTAACTGACTGGCTCAGAAGAGCCCACTGATTCAGCCCTTAACCCCAGTGTGCAGAAGTTGTCAAAACGTGTTTTTCAGCACAAATAAACACGTTTTGGCAACTTTGGTCACCAACATGTAAGTTATAGGGCAGGAACAGAACACTTTTCAAAACGTGTTTTTCAGCCCGAAATAAACGCGTTTTCTCAACTCCTGGAATCACAGTGTAACTGACTGGCTCAGAAGAGCCCACTGAGTCAGCCCTTAACCCCAGTGTGCAGAAGTTGTCAAAACGTGTTTTTCAGCACAAATAAACACGTTTTGGCAACTTTGGTCAACAACATGTAAGTTATAGGGCAGGAACAGAACACTTTTCAAAACGTGTTTTTCAGCCCGAAATAAACGCGTTTTCTCAACCCTTGGAATCACAGTGTAACTGACTGGCTCAGAAGAGCCCACTGAGTCAGCCCTTAACCCCAGTGTGCAGAAGTTGTCAAAACGTGTTTTTAAGCACAAATAAACACGTTTTGGCAACTTTGGTCAACAACATGTAAGTTATAGGGCAGGAACAGAACACTTTTCAAAACGTGTTTTTCAGCCCGAAATAAACGCGTTTTCTCAACTCCTGGAATCACAGTGTAACTGACTGGCTCAGAAGAGCCCACTGAGTCAGCCCTTAACCCCAGTGTGCAGAAGTTGTCAAAACGTGTTTTTCAGCACAAATAAACACGTTTTGGCAACTTTGGTCAACAACATGTAAGTTATAGGGCAGGAACAGAACACTTTTCAAAACGTGTTTTTCAGCCCGAAATAAACGCGTTTTCTCAACCCTTGGAATCACAGTGTAACTGACTGGCTCAGAAGAGCCCACTGAGTCAGCCCTTAACCCCAGTGTGCAGAAGTTGTCAAAACGTGTTTTTCAGCACAAATAAACACGTTTTGGCAACTTTGGTCAACAACATGTAAGTTATAGGGCAGGAACAGAACACTTTTCAAAACGTGTTTTTCAGCCCGAAATAAACGCGTTTTCTCAACTCTTGGAATCACAGTGTAACTGACTGGCTCAGAAGAGCCCACTGATTCAGCCCTTAACCCCAGTGTGCAGAAGTTGTCAAAACGTGTTTTTCAGCACAAATAAACACGTTTTGGCAACTTTGGTCACCAACATGTAAGTTATAGGGCAGGAACAGAACACTTTTCAAAACGTGTTTTTCAGCCCGAAATAAACGCGTTTTCTCAACTCCTGGAATCACAGTGTAACTGACTGGCTCAGAAGAGCCCACTGAGTCAGCCCTTAACCACAGTGTGCAGAAGTTGTCAAAACGTGTTTTTCAGCACAAATAAACACGTTTTGGCAACTTTGGTCAACAACATGTAAGTTATAGGGCAGGAACAGAACACTTTTCAAAACGTGTTTTTCAGCCCGAAATAAACGCGTTTTCTCAACCCTTGGAATCACAGTGTAACTGACTGGCTCAGAAGAGCCCACTGAGTCAGCCCTTAACCCCAGTGTGCAGAAGTTGTCAAAACGTGTTTTTCAGCACAAATAAACACGTTTTGGCAACTTTGGTCAACAACATGTAAGTTATAGGGCAGGAACAGAACACTTTTCAAAACGTGTTTTTCAGCCCGAAATAAACGCGTTTTCTCAACTCCTGGAATCACAGTGTAACTGACTGGCTCAGAAGAGCCCACTGAGTCAGCCCTTAACCCCAGTGTGCAGAAGTTGTCAAAACGTGTTTTTCAGCACAAATAAACACGTTTTGGCAACTTTGGTCAACAACATGTAAGTTATAGGGCAGGAACAGAACACTTTTCAAAACGTGTTTTTCAGCCCGAAATAAACGCGTTTTCTCAACTCTTGGAATCACAGTGTAACTGACTGGCTCAGAAGAGCCCACTGATTCAGCCCTTAACCCCAGTGTGCAGAAGTTGTCAAAACGTGTTTTTCAGCACAAATAAACACGTTTTGGCAACTTTGGTCACCAACATGTAAGTTATAGGGCAGGAACAGAACACTTTTCAAAACGTGTTTTTCAGCCCGAAATAAACGCGTTTTCTCAACTCCTGGAATCACAGTGTAACTGACTGGCTCAGAAGAGCCCACTGAGTCAGCCCTTAACCCCAGTGTGCAGAAGTTGTCAAAACGTGTTTTTCAGCACAAATAAACACGTTTTGGCAACTTTGGTCAACAACATGTAAGTTATAGGGCAGGAACAGAACACTTTTCAAAACGTGTTTTTCAGCCCGAAATAAACGCGTTTTCTCAACCCTTGGAATCACAGTGTAACTGACTGGCTCAGAAGAGCCCACTGAGTCAGCCCTTAACCCCAGTGTGCAGAAGTTGTCAAAACGTGTTTTTCAGCACAAATAAACACGTTTTGGCAACTTTGGTCAACAACATGTAAGTTATAGGGCAGGAACAGAACACTTTTCAAAACGTGTTTTTCAGCCCGAAATAAACGCGTTTTCTCAACTCCTGGAATCACAGTGTAACTGACTGGCTCAGAAGAGCCCACTGAGTCAGCCCTTAACCCCAGTGTGCAGAAGTTGTCAAAACGTGTTTTTCAGCACAAATAAACACGTTTTGGCAACTTTGGTCACCAACATGTAAGTTATAGGGCAGGAACAGAACACTTTTCAAAACGTGTTTTTCAGCCCGAAATAAACGCGTTTTCTCAACCCTTGGAATCACAGTGTAACTGACTGGCTCAGAAGAGCCCACTGAGTCAGCCCTGAACCCCAGTGTGCAGAAGTTGTCAAAACGTGTTTTTCAGCACAAATAAACACGTTTTGGCAACTTTGGTCACCAACATGTAAGTTATAGGGCAGGAACAGAACACTTTTCAAAACGTGTTTTTCAGCCCGAAATAAACGCGTTTTCTCAACTCCTGGAATCACAGTGTAACTGACTGGCTCAGAAGAGCCCACTGTGTCAGCCCTTAACCCCAGTGTGCAGAAGTTGTCAAAACGTGTTTTTCAGCACAAATAAACACGTTTTGGCAACTTTGGTCAACAACATGTAAGTTATAGGGCAGGAACAGAACACTTTTCAAAACGTGTTTTTCAGCCCGAAATAAACGCGTTTTCTCAACTCCTGGAATCACAGTGTAACTGACTGGCTCAGAAGAGCCCACTGAGTCAGCCCTTAACCCCAGTGTGCAGAAGTTGTCAAAACGTGTTTTTCAGCACAAATAAACACGTTTTGGCAACTTTGGTCAACAACATGTAAGTTATAGGGCAGGAACAGAACACTTTTCAAAACGTGTTTTTCAGCCCGAAATAAACGCGTTTTCTCAACCCTTGGAATCACAGTGTAACTGACTGGCTCAGAAGAGCCCACTGAGTCAGCCCTTAACCCCAGTGTGCAGAAGTTGTCAAAACGTGTTTTTCAGCACAAATAAACACGTTTTGGCAACTTTGGTCACCAACATGTAAGTTATAGGGCAGGAACAGAACACTTTTCAAAACGTGTTTTTCAGCCCGAAATAAACGCGTTTTCTCAACTCCTGGAATCACAGTGTAACTGACTGGCTCAGAAGAGCCCACTGAGTCAGTCCTTAACCCCAGTGTGCAGAAGTTGTCAAAACGTGTTTTTCAGCACAAATAAACACGTTTTGGCAACTTTGGTCAACAACATGTAAGTTATAGGGCAGGAACAGAACACTTTTCAAAACGTGTTTTTCAGCCCGAAATAAACGCGTTTTCTCAACTCTTGGAATCACAGTGTAAGTGACTGGCTCAGAAGAGCCCACTGAGTCAGCCCTTAACCCCAGTGTGCAGAAGTTGTCAAAACGTGTTTTTCAGCACAAATAAACACGTTTTGGCAACTTTGGTCAACAACATGTAAGTTATAGGGCAGGAACAGAACACTTTTCAAAACGTGTTTTTCAGCCCGAAATAAACGCGTTTTCTCAACCCTTGGAATCACAGTGTAACTGACTGGCTCAGAAGAGCCCACTGAGTCAGCCCTTAACCCCAGTGTGCAGAAGTTGTCAAAACGTGTTTTTCAGCACAAATAAACACGTTTTGGCAACTTTGGTCAACAACATGTAAGTTATAGGGCAGGAACAGAACACTTTTCAAAACGTGTTTTTCAGCCCGAAATAAACGCGTTTTCTCAACCCTTGGAATCACAGTGTAACTGACTGGTTCAGAAGAGCCCAATGAGTCAGCCCTTAACCCCAGTGTGCAGAAGTTGTCAAAACGTGTTTTTCAGCACAAATAAACACGTTTTGGCAACTTTGGTCAACAACATGTAAGTTATAGGGCAGGAACAGAACACTTTTCAAAACGTGTTTTTCAGCCCGAAAGAAACGCGTTTTCTCAACTCTTGGAATCACAGTGTAACTGACTGGCTCAGAAGAGCCCACTGATTCAGCCCTTAACCCCAGTGTGCAGAAGTTGTCAAAACGTGTTTTTCAGCACAAATAAACACGTTTTGGCAACTTTGGTCACCAACATGTAAGTTATAGGGCAGGAACAGAACACTTTTCAAAACGTGTTTTTCAGCCCGAAATAAACGCGTTTTCTCAACTCCTGGAATCACAGTGTAACTGACTGGCTCAGAAGAGCCCACTGAGTCAGCCCTTAACCCCAGTGTGCAGAAGTTGTCAAAACGTGTTTTTAAGCACAAATAAACACGTTTTGGCAACTTTGGTCAACAACATGTAAGTTATAGGGCAGGAACAGAACACTTTTCAAAACGTGTTTTTCAGCCCGAAATAAACGCGTTTTCTCAACTCTTGGAATCACAGTGTAACTGACTGGCTCAGAAGAGCCCACTGAGTCAGCCCTTAACCCCAGTGTGCAGAAGTTGTCAAAACGTGTTTTTCAGCACAAATAAACACGTTTTGGCAACTTTGGTCAACAACATGTAAGTTATAGGGCAGGAACAGAACACTTTTCAAAACGTGTTTTTCAGCCCGAAATAAACGCGTTTTCTCAACTCTTGGAATCACAGTGTAACTGACTGGCTCAGAAGAGCCCACTGATTCAGCCCTTAACCCCAGTGTGCAGAAGTTGTCAAAACGTGTTTTTCAGCACAAATAAACACGTTTTGGCAACTTTGGTCACCAACATGTAAGTTATAGGGCAGGAACAGAACACTTTTCAAAACGTGTTTTTCAGCCCGAAATAAACGCGTTTTCTCAACTCCTGGAATCACAGTGTAACTGACTGGCTCAGAAGAGCCCACTGAGTCAGCCCTTAACCCCAGTGTGCAGAAGTTGTCAAAACGTGTTTTTCAGCACAAATAAACACGTTTTGGCAACTTTGGTCAACAACATGTAAGTTATAGGGCAGGAACAGAACACTTTTCAAAACGTGTTTTTCAGCCCGAAATAAACGCGTTTTCTCAACTCTTGGAATCACAGTGTAACTGACTGGCTCAGAAGAGCCCACTGAGTCAGCCCTTAACCCCAGTGTGCAGGAGTTGTCAAAACGTGTTTTTCAGCACAAATAAACACGTTTTGGCAACTTTGGTCAACAACATGTAAGTTATAGGGCAGGAACAGAACACTTTTCAAAACGTGTTTTTCAGCCCGAAATAAACGCGTTTTCTCAACCCTTGGAATCACAGTGTAACTGACTGGCTCAGAAGAGCCCACTGAGTCAGCCCTTAACCCCAGTGTGCAGAAGTTGTCAAAACGTGTTTTTCAGCACAAATAAACACGTTTTGGCAACTTTGGTCACCAACATGTAAGTTATAGGGCAGGAACAGAACACTTTTCAAAACGTGTTTTTCAGCCCGAAATAAACGCGTTTTCTCAACCCTTGGAATCACAGTGTAACTGACTGGCTCAGAAGAGCCCACTGAGTCAGCCCTTAACCCCAGTGTGCAAAAGTTGTCAAAACGTGTTTTTAAGCACAAATAAACACGTCTTGGCAACTTTGGTCACCAACATGTAAGTTATAGGGCAGGAACAGAACACTTTTCAAAACGTGTTTTTCAGCCCGAAATAAACGCGTTTTCTCAACTCCTGGAATCACAGTGTAACTGACTGGCTCAGAAGAGCCCACTGAGTCAGCCCTTAACCCCAGTGTGCAGAAGTTGTCAAAACGTGTTTTTCAGCACAAATAAACACGTTTTGGCAACTTTGGTCAACAACATGTAAGTTATAGGGCAGGAACAGAACACTTTTCAAAACGTGTTTTTCAGCCCGAAATAAACGCGTTTTCTCAACTCCTGGAATCACAGTGTAACTGACTGGCTCAGAAGAGCCCACTGAGTCAGCCCTTAACCCCAGTGTGCAGAAGTTGTCAAAACGTGTTTTTCAGCCCAAATAAACACGTTTTGGCAACTTTGGTCAACAACATGTAAGTTATAGGGCAGGAACAGAACACTTTTCAAAACGTGTTTTTCAGCCCGAAATAAACGCGTTTTCTCAACCCTTGGAATCACAGTGTAACTGACTGGCTCAGAAGAGCCCACTGAGTCAGCCCTTAACCCCAGTGTGCAGAAGTTGTCAAAACGTGTTTTTAAGCACAAATAAACACGTTTTGGCAACTTTGGTCACCAACATGTAAGTTATAGGGCAGGAACAGAACACTTTTCAAAACGTGTTTTTCAGCCCGAAATAAACGCGTTTTCTCAACTCCTGGAATCACAGTATAACTGACTGGCTCAGAAGAGCCCACTGAGTCAGCCCTTAACCCCAGTGTGCAGAAGTTGTCAAAACGTGTTTTTCAGCACAAATAAACACGTTTTGGCAACTTTGGTCAACAACATGTAAGTTATAGGGCAGGAACAGAACACTTTTCAAAACGTGTTTTTCAGCCCGAAATAAACGCGTTTTCTCAACCCTTGGAATCACAGTGTAACTGACTGGCTCAGAAGAGCCCACTGAGTCAGCCCTTAACCCCAGTGTGCAGAAGTTGTCAAAACGTGTTTTTCAGCACAAATAAACACGTTTTGGCAACTTTGGTCAACAACATGTAAGTTATAGGGCAGGAACAGAACACTTTTCAAAACGTGTTTTTCAGCCCGAAATAAACGCGTTTTCTCAACTCCTGGAATCACAGTGTAACTGACTGGCTCAGAAGAGCCCACTGAGTCAGCCCTTAACCCCAGTGTGCAGAAGTTGTCAAAACGTGTTTTTCAGCATAAATAAACACGTTTTGGCAACTTTGGTCAACAACATGTAAGTTATAGGGCAGGAACAGAACACTTTTCAAAACGTGTTTTTCAGCCCGAAATAAACGCGTTTTCTCAACTCTTGGAATCACAGTGTAACTGACTGGTTCAGAAGAGCCCACTGAGTCAGCCCTTAACCCCAGTGTGCAGAAGTTGTCAAAACGTGTTTTTCAGCACAAATAAACACGTTTTGGCAACTTTGGTCAACAACATGTAAGTTATAGGGCAGGAACAGAACACTTTTCAAAACGTGTTTTTCAGCCCGAAATAAACGCGTTTTCTCAACCCTTGGAATCACAGTGTAACTGACTGGCTCAGAAGAGCCCACTGATTCAGCCCTTAACCCCAGTGTGCAGAAGTTGTCAAAACGTGTTTTTCAGCACAAATAAACACGTTTTGGCAACTTTGGTCACCAACATGTAAGTTATAGGGCAGGAACAGAACACTTTTCAAAACGTGTTTTTCAGCCCGAAATAAACGCGTTTTCTCAACTCCTGGAATCACAGTGTAACTGACTGGCTCAGAAGAGCCCACTGAGTCAGCCCTTAACCCCAGTGTGCAGAAGTTGTCAAAACGTGTTTTTCAGCACAAATAAACACGTTTTGGCAACTTTGGTCAACAACATGTAAGTTATAGGGCAGGAACAGAACACTTTTCAAAACGTGTTTTTCAGCCCGAAATAAACGCGTTTTCTCAACCCTTGGAATCACAGTGTAACTGACTGGCTCAGAAGAGCCCACTGAGTCAGCCCTTAACCCCAGTGTGCAGAAGTTGTCAAAACGTGTTTTTCAGCACAAATAAACACGTTTTGGCAACTTTGGTCAACAACATGTAAGTTATAGGGCAGGAACAGAACACTTTTCAAAACGTGTTTTTCAGCCCGAAATAAACGCGTTTTCTCAACCCTTGGAATCACAGTGTAACTGACTGGCTCAGAAGAGCCCACTGAGTCAGCCCTTAACCCCAGTGTGCAGAAGTTGTCAAAACGTGTTTTTCAGCACAAATAAACACGTTTTGGCAACTTTGGTCACCAACATGTAAGTTATAGGGCAGGAACAGAACACTTTTCAAAACGTGTTTTTCAGCCCGAAATAAACGCGTTTTCTCAACCCTTGGAATCACAGTGTAACTGACTGGCTCAGAAGAGCCCACTGAGTCAGCCCTTAACCCCAGTGTGCAGAAGTTGTCAAAACGTGTTTTTCAGCACAAATAAACACGTTTTGGCAACTTTGGTCACCAACATGTAAGTTATAGGGCAGGAACAGAACACTTTTCAAAACGTGTTTTTCAGCCCGAAATAAACGCGTTTTCTCAACCCTTGGAATCACAGTGTAACTGACTGGCTCAGAAGAGCCCACTGAGTCAGCCCTTAACCCCAGTGTGCAGAAGTTGTCAAAACGTGTTTTTAAGCACAAATAAACACGTTTTGGCAACTTTGGTCAACAACATGTAAGTTATAGGGCAGGAACAGAACACTTTTCAAAACGTGTTTTTCAGCCCGAAATAAACGCGTTTTCTCAACTCCTGGAATCACAGTGTAACTGACTGGCTCAGAAGAGCCCACTGAGTCAGCCCTTAACCCCAGTGTGCAGAAGTTGTCAAAACGTGTTTTTCAGCACAAATAAACACGTTTTGGCAACTTTGGTCAACAACATGTAAGTTATAGGGCAGGAACAGAACACTTTTCAAAACGTGTTTTTCAGCCCGAAATAAACGCGTTTTCTCAACCCTTGGAATCACAGTGTAACTGACTGGCTCAGAAGAGCCCACTGAGTCAGCCCTTAACCCCAGTGTGCAGAAGTTGTCAAAACGTGTTTTTCAGCACAAATAAACACGTTTTGGCAACTTTGGTCAACAACATGTAAGTTATAGGGCAGGAACAGAACACTTTTCAAAACGTGTTTTTCAGCCCGAAATAAACGCGTTTTCTCAACTCTTGGAATCACAGTGTAACTGACTGGCTCAGAAGAGCCCACTGATTCAGCCCTTAACCCCAGTGTGCAGAAGTTGTCAAAACGTGTTTTTCAGCACAAATAAACACGTTTTGGCAACTTTGGTCACCAACATGTAAGTTATAGGGCAGGAACAGAACACTTTTCAAAACGTGTTTTTCAGCCCGAAATAAACGCGTTTTCTCAACCCTTGGAATCACAGTGTAACTGACTGGCTCAGAAGAGCCCACTGAGTCAGCCCTTAACCCCAGTGTGCAGAAGTTGTCAAAACGTGTTTTTCAGCACAAATAAACACGTTTTGGCAACTTTGGTCAACAACATGTAAGTTATAGGGCAGGAACAGAACACTTTTCAAAACGTGTTTTTCAGCCCGAAATAAACGCGTTTTCTCAACTCCTGGAATCACAGTGTAACTGACTGGCTCAGAAGAGCCCACTGAGTCAGCCCTTAACCCCAGTGTGCAGAAGTTGTCAAAACGTGTTTTTCAGCCCAAATAAACACGTTTTGGCAACTTTGGTCAACAACATGTAAGTTATAGGGCAGGAACAGAACACTTTTCAAAACGTGTTTTTCAGCCCGAAATAAACGCGTTTTCTCAACCCTTGGAATCACAGTGTAACTGACTGGCTCAGAAGAGCCCACTGAGTCAGCCCTTAACCCCAGTGTGCAGAAGTTGTCAAAACGTGTTTTTAAGCACAAATAAACACGTTTTGGCAACTTTGGTCACCAACATGTAAGTTATAGGGCAGGAACAGAACACTTTTCAAAACGTGTTTTTCAGCCCGAAATAAACGCGTTTTCTCAACTCCTGGAATCACAGTATAACTGACTGGCTCAGAAGAGCCCACTGAGTCAGCCCTTAACCCCAGTGTGCAGAAGTTGTCAAAACGTGTTTTTCAGCACAAATAAACACGTTTTGGCAACTTTGGTCAACAACATGTAAGTTATAGGGCAGGAACAGAACACTTTTCAAAACGTGTTTTTCAGCCCGAAATAAACGCGTTTTCTCAACTCCTGGAATCACAGTGTAACTGACTGGCTCAGAAGAGCCCACTGAGTCAGCCCTTAACCCCAGTGTGCAGAAGTTGTCAAAACGTGTTTTTCAGCACAAATAAACACGTTTTGGCAACTTTGGTCAACAACATGTAAGTTATAGGGCAGGAACAGAACACTTTTCAAAACGTGTTTTTCAGCCCGAAATAAACGCGTTTTCTCAACCCTTGGAATCACAGTGTAACTGACTGGCTCAGAAGAGCCCACTGAGTCAGCCCTTAACCCCAGTGTGCAGAAGTTGTCAAAACGTGTTTTTCAGCACAAATAAACACGTTTTGGCAACTTTGGTCAACAACATGTAAGTTATAGGGCAGGAACAGAACACTTTTCAAAACGTGTTTTTCAGCCCGAAATAAACGCGTTTTCTCAACTCCTGGAATCACAGTGTAACTGACTGGCTCAGAAGAGCCCACTGAGTCAGCCCTTAACCCCAGTGTGCAGAAGTTGTCAAAACGTGTTTTTCAGCACAAATAAACACGTTTTGGCAACTTTGGTCAACAACATGTAAGTTATAGGGCAGGAACAGAACACTTTTCAAAACGTGTTTTTCAGCCCGAAATAAACGCGTTTTCTCAACTCTTGGAATCACAGTGTAACTGACTGGTTCAGAAGAGCCCACTGAGTCAGCCCTTAACCCCAGTGTGCAGAAGTTGTCAAAACGTGTTTTTCAGCACAAATAAACACGTTTTGGCAACTTTGGTCAACAACATGTAAGTTATAGGGCAGGAACAGAACACTTTTCAAAACGTGTTTTTCAGCCCGAAATAAACGCGTTTTCTCAACTCCTGGAATCACAGTGTAACTGACTGGCTCAGAAGAGCCCACTGAGTCAGCCCTTAACCCCAGTGTGCAGAAGTTGTCAAAACGTGTTTTTCAGCACAAATAAACACGTTTTGGCAACTTTGGTCACCAACATGTAAGTTATATGGCAGGAACAGAACACTTTTCAAAACGTGTTTTTCAGCCCGAAATAAACGCGTTTTCTCAACTCCTGGAATCACAGTGTAACTGACTGGCTCAGAAGAGCCCACTGAGTCAGCCCTTAACCCCAGTGTGCAGAAGTTGTCAAAACGTGTTTTTCAGCACAAATAAACACGTTTTGGCAACTTTGGTCAACAACATGTAAGTTATAGGGCAGGAACAGAACACTTTTCAAAACGTGTTTTTCAGCCCGAAATAAACGCGTTTTCTCAACCCTTGGAATCACAGTGTAACTGACTGGCTCAGAAGAGCCCACTGAGTCAGCCCTTAACCCCAGTGTGCAGAAGTTGTCAAAACGTGTTTTTCAGCACAAATAAACACGTTTTGGCAACTTTGGTCAACAACATGTAAGTTATAGGGCAGGAACAGAACACTTTTCAAAACGTGTTTTTCAGCCCGAAATAAACGCGTTTTCTCAACTCCTGGAATCACAGTGTAACTGACTGGCTCAGAAGAGCCCACTGAGTCAGCCCTTAACCCCAGTGTGCAGAAGTTGTCAAAACGTGTTTTTCAGCATAAATAAACACGTTTTGGCAACTTTGGTCAACAACATGTAAGTTATAGGGCAGGAACAGAACACTTTTCAAAACGTGTTTTTCAGCCCGAAATAAACGCGTTTTCTCAACTCTTGGAATCACAGTGTAACTGACTGGTTCAGAAGAGCCCACTGAGTCAGCCCTTAACCCCAGTGTGCAGAAGTTGTCAAAACGTGTTTTTCAGCACAAATAAACACGTTTTGGCAACTTTGGTCAACAACATGTAAGTTATAGGGCAGGAACAGAACACTTTTCAAAACGTGTTTTTCAGCCCGAAATAAACGCGTTTTCTCAACCCTTGGAATCACAGTGTAACTGACTGGCTCAGAAGAGCCCACTGATTCAGCCCTTAACCCCAGTGTGCAGAAGTTGTCAAAACGTGTTTTTCAGCACAAATAAACACGTTTTGGCAACTTTGGTCACCAACATGTAAGTTATAGGGCAGGAACAGAACACTTTTCAAAACGTGTTTTTCAGCCCGAAATAAACGCGTTTTCTCAACTCCTGGAATCACAGTGTAACTGACTGGCTCAGAAGAGCCCACTGAGTCAGCCCTTAACCCCAGTGTGCAGAAGTTGTCAAAACGTGTTTTTCAGCACAAATAAACACGTTTTGGCAACTTTGGTCAACAACATGTAAGTTATAGGGCAGGAACAGAACACTTTTCAAAACGTGTTTTTCAGCCCGAAATAAACGCGTTTTCTCAACCCTTGGAATCACAGTGTAACTGACTGGCTCAGAAGAGCCCACTGAGTCAGCCCTTAACCCCAGTGTGCAGAAGTTGTCAAAACGTGTTTTTCAGCACAAATAAACACGTTTTGGCAACTTTGGTCAACAACATGTAAGTTATAGGGCAGGAACAGAACACTTTTCAAAACGTGTTTTTCAGCCCGAAATAAACGCGTTTTCTCAACCCTTGGAATCACAGTGTAACTGACTGGCTCAGAAGAGCCCACTGAGTCAGCCCTTAACCCCAGTGTGCAGAAGTTGTCAAAACGTGTTTTTCAGCACAAATAAACACGTTTTGGCAACTTTGGTCAACAACATGTAAGTTATAGGGCAGGAACAGAACACTTTTCAAAACGTGTTTTTCAGCCCGAAATAAACGCGTTTTCTCAACTCCTGGAATCACAGTGTAACTGACTGGCTCAGAAGAGCCCACTGAGTCAGCCCTTAACCCCAGTGTGCAGAAGTTGTCAAAACGTGTTTTTCAGCATAAATAAACACGTTTTGGCAACTTTGGTCAACAACATGTAAGTTATAGGGCAGGAACAGAACACTTTTCAAAACGTGTTTTTCAGCCCGAAATAAACGCGTTTTCTCAACTCTTGGAATCACAGTGTAACTGACTGGTTCAGAAGAGCCCACTGAGTCAGCCCTTAACCCCAGTGTGCAGAAGTTGTCAAAACGTGTTTTTCAGCACAAATAAACACGTTTTGGCAACTTTGGTCAACAACATGTAAGTTATAGGGCAGGAACAGAACACTTTTCAAAACGTGTTTTTCAGCCCGAAATAAACGCGTTTTCTCAACCCTTGGAATCACAGTGTAACTGACTGGCTCAGAAGAGCCCACTGATTCAGCCCTTAACCCCAGTGTGCAGAAGTTGTCAAAACGTGTTTTTCAGCACAAATAAACACGTTTTGGCAACTTTGGTCACCAACATGTAAGTTATAGGGCAGGAACAGAACACTTTTCAAAACGTGTTTTTCAGCCCGAAATAAACGCGTTTTCTCAACTCCTGGAATCACAGTGTAACTGACTGGCTCAGAAGAGCCCACTGAGTCAGCCCTTAACCCCAGTGTGCAGAAGTTGTCAAAACGTGTTTTTCAGCACAAATAAACACGTTTTGGCAACTTTGGTCAACAACATGTAAGTTATAGGGCAGGAACAGAACACTTTTCAAAACGTGTTTTTCAGCCCGAAATAAACGCGTTTTCTCAACCCTTGGAATCACAGTGTAACTGACTGGCTCAGAAGAGCCCACTGAGTCAGCCCTTAACCCCAGTGTGCAGAAGTTGTCAAAACGTGTTTTTCAGCACAAATAAACACGTTTTGGCAACTTTGGTCAACAACATGTAAGTTATAGGGCAGGAACAGAACACTTTTCAAAACGTGTTTTTCAGCCCGAAATAAACGCGTTTTCTCAACCCTTGGAATCACAGTGTAACTGACTGGCTCAGAAGAGCCCACTGAGTCAGCCCTTAACCCCAGTGTGCAGAAGTTGTCAAAACGTGTTTTTCAGCACAAATAAACACGTTTTGGCAACTTTGGTCACCAACATGTAAGTTATAGGGCAGGAACAGAACACTTTTCAAAACGTGTTTTTCAGCCCGAAATAAACGCGTTTTCTCAACCCTTGGAATCACAGTGTAACTGACTGGCTCAGAAGAGCCCACTGAGTCAGCCCTTAACCCCAGTGTGCAGAAGTTGTCAAAACGTGTTTTTCAGCACAAATAAACACGTTTTGGCAACTTTGGTCACCAACATGTAAGTTATAGGGCAGGAACAGAACACTTTTCAAAACGTGTTTTTCAGCCCGAAATAAACGCGTTTTCTCAACCCTTGGAATCACAGTGTAACTGACTGGCTCAGAAGAGCCCACTGAGTCAGCCCTTAACCCCAGTGTGCAGAAGTTGTCAAAACGTGTTTTTAAGCACAAATAAACACGTTTTGGCAACTTTGGTCAACAACATGTAAGTTATAGGGCAGGAACAGAACACTTTTCAAAACGTGTTTTTCAGCCCGAAATAAACGCGTTTTCTCAACTCCTGGAATCACAGTGTAACTGACTGGCTCAGAAGAGCCCACTGAGTCAGCCCTTAACCCCAGTGTGCAGAAGTTGTCAAAACGTGTTTTTCAGCACAAATAAACACGTTTTGGCAACTTTGGTCAACAACATGTAAGTTATAGGGCAGGAACAGAACACTTTTCAAAACGTGTTTTTCAGCCCGAAATAAACGCGTTTTCTCAACCCTTGGAATCACAGTGTAACTGACTGGCTCAGAAGAGCCCACTGAGTCAGCCCTTAACCCCAGTGTGCAGAAGTTGTCAAAACGTGTTTTTCAGCACAAATAAACACGTTTTGGCAACTTTGGTCAACAACATGTAAGTTATAGGGCAGGAACAGAACACTTTTCAAAACGTGTTTTTCAGCCCGAAATAAACGCGTTTTCTCAACTCTTGGAATCACAGTGTAACTGACTGGCTCAGAAGAGCCCACTGATTCAGCCCTTAACCCCAGTGTGCAGAAGTTGTCAAAACGTGTTTTTCAGCACAAATAAACACGTTTTGGCAACTTTGGTCACCAACATGTAAGTTATAGGGCAGGAACAGAACACTTTTCAAAACGTGTTTTTCAGCCCGAAATAAACGCGTTTTCTCAACCCTTGGAATCACAGTGTAACTGACTGGCTCAGAAGAGCCCACTGAGTCAGCCCTTAACCCCAGTGTGCAGAAGTTGTCAAAACGTGTTTTTCAGCACAAATAAACACGTTTTGGCAACTTTGGTCACCAACATGTAAGTTATAGGGCAGGAACAGAACACTTTTCAAAACGTGTTTTTCAGCCCGAAATAAACGCGTTTTCTCAACCCTTGGAATCACAGTGTAACTGACTGGCTCAGAAGAGCCCACTGAGTCAGCCCTTAACCCCAGTGTGCAGAAGTTGTCAAAACGTGTTTTTAAGCACAAATAAACACGTTTTGGCAACTTTGGTCAACAACATGTAAGTTATAGGGCAGGAACAGAACACTTTTCAAAACGTGTTTTTCAGCCCGAAATAAACGCGTTTTCTCAACTCCTGGAATCACAGTGTAACTGACTGGCTCAGAAGAGCCCACTGAGTCAGCCCTTAACCCCAGTGTGCAGAAGTTGTCAAAACGTGTTTTTCAGCACAAATAAACACGTTTTGGCAACTTTGGTCAACAACATGTAAGTTATAGGGCAGGAACAGAACACTTTTCAAAACGTGTTTTTCAGCCCGAAATAAACGCGTTTTCTCAACCCTTGGAATCACAGTGTAACTGACTGGCTCAGAAGAGCCCACTGAGTCAGCCCTTAACCCCAGTGTGCAGAAGTTGTCAAAACGTGTTTTTCAGCACAAATAAACACGTTTTGGCAACTTTGGTCAACAACATGTAAGTTATAGGGCAGGAACAGAACACTTTTCAAAACGTGTTTTTCAGCCCGAAATAAACGCGTTTTCTCAACTCTTGGAATCACAGTGTAACTGACTGGCTCAGAAGAGCCCACTGATTCAGCCCTTAACCCCAGTGTGCAGAAGTTGTCAAAACGTGTTTTTCAGCACAAATAAACACGTTTTGGCAACTTTGGTCACCAACATGTAAGTTATAGGGCAGGAACAGAACACTTTTCAAAACGTGTTTTTCAGCCCGAAATAAACGCGTTTTCTCAACCCTTGGAATCACAGTGTAACTGACTGGCTCAGAAGAGCCCACTGAGTCAGCCCTTAACCCCAGTGTGCAGAAGTTGTCAAAACGTGTTTTTCAGCACAAATAAACACGTTTTGGCAACTTTGGTCAACAACATGTAAGTTATAGGGCAGGAACAGAACACTTTTCAAAACGTGTTTTTCAGCCCGAAATAAACGCGTTTTCTCAACTCCTGGAATCACAGTGTAACTGACTGGCTCAGAAGAGCCCACTGAGTCAGCCCTTAACCCCAGTGTGCAGAAGTTGTCAAAACGTGTTTTTCAGCCCAAATAAACACGTTTTGGCAACTTTGGTCAACAACATGTAAGTTATAGGGCAGGAACAGAACACTTTTCAAAACGTGTTTTTCAGCCCGAAATAAACGCGTTTTCTCAACCCTTGGAATCACAGTGTAACTGACTGGCTCAGAAGAGCCCACTGAGTCAGCCCTTAACCCCAGTGTGCAGAAGTTGTCAAAACGTGTTTTTAAGCACAAATAAACACGTTTTGGCAACTTTGGTCACCAACATGTAAGTTATAGGGCAGGAACAGAACACTTTTCAAAACGTGTTTTTCAGCCCGAAATAAACGCGTTTTCTCAACTCCTGGAATCACAGTATAACTGACTGGCTCAGAAGAGCCCACTGAGTCAGCCCTTAACCCCAGTGTGCAGAAGTTGTCAAAACGTGTTTTTCAGCACAAATAAACACGTTTTGGCAACTTTGGTCAACAACATGTAAGTTATAGGGCAGGAACAGAACACTTTTCAAAACGTGTTTTTCAGCCCGAAATAAACGCGTTTTCTCAACTCCTGGAATCACAGTGTAACTGACTGGCTCAGAAGAGCCCACTGAGTCAGCCCTTAACCCCAGTGTGCAGAAGTTGTCAAAACGTGTTTTTCAGCACAAATAAACACGTTTTGGCAACTTTGGTCAACAACATGTAAGTTATAGGGCAGGAACAGAACACTTTTCAAAACGTGTTTTTCAGCCCGAAATAAACGCGTTTTCTCAACCCTTGGAATCACAGTGTAACTGACTGGCTCAGAAGAGCCCACTGAGTCAGCCCTTAACCCCAGTGTGCAGAAGTTGTCAAAACGTGTTTTTCAGCACAAATAAACACGTTTTGGCAACTTTGGTCAACAACATGTAAGTTATAGGGCAGGAACAGAACACTTTTCAAAACGTGTTTTTCAGCCCGAAATAAACGCGTTTTCTCAACTCCTGGAATCACAGTGTAACTGACTGGCTCAGAAGAGCCCACTGAGTCAGCCCTTAACCCCAGTGTGCAGAAGTTGTCAAAACGTGTTTTTCAGCACAAATAAACACGTTTTGGCAACTTTGGTCAACAACATGTAAGTTATAGGGCAGGAACAGAACACTTTTCAAAACGTGTTTTTCAGCCCGAAATAAACGCGTTTTCTCAACTCTTGGAATCACAGTGTAACTGACTGGTTCAGAAGAGCCCACTGAGTCAGCCCTTAACCCCAGTGTGCAGAAGTTGTCAAAACGTGTTTTTCAGCACAAATAAACACGTTTTGGCAACTTTGGTCAACAACATGTAAGTTATAGGGCAGGAACAGAACACTTTTCAAAACGTGTTTTTCAGCCCGAAATAAACGCGTTTTCTCAACTCCTGGAATCACAGTGTAACTGACTGGCTCAGAAGAGCCCACTGAGCCAGCCCTTAATCCCAGTGTGCAGAAGTTGTCAAAACGTGTTTTTCAGCACAAATAAACACGTTTTGGCAACTTTGGTCACCAACATGTAAGTTATAGGGCAGGAACAGAACACTTTTCAAAACGTGTTTTTCAGCCCGAAATAAACGCGTTTTCTCAACTCCTGGAATCACAGTGTAACTGACTGGCTCAGAAGAGCCCACTGAGTCAGCCCTTAACCCCAGTGTGCAGAAGTTGTCAAAACGTGTTTTTCAGCACAAATAAACACGTTTTGGCAACTTTGGTCAACAACATGTAAGTTATAGGGCAGGAACAGAACACTTTTCAAAACGTGTTTTTCAGCCCGAAATAAACGCGTTTTCTCAACCCTTGGAATCACAGTGTAACTGACTGGCTCAGAAGAGCCCACTGAGTCAGCCCTTAACCCCAGTGTGCAGAAGTTGTCAAAACGTGTTTTTCAGCACAAATAAACACGTTTTGGCAACTTTGGTCAACAACATGTAAGTTATAGGGCAGGAACAGAACACTTTTCAAAACGTGTTTTTCAGCCCGAAATAAACGCGTTTTCTCAACCCTTGGAATCACAGTGTAACTGACTGGCTCAGAAGAGCCCACTGAGTCAGCCCTTAACCCCAGTGTGCAGAAGTTGTCAAAACGTGTTTTTCAGCACAAATAAACACGTTTTGGCAACTTTGGTCACCAACATGTAAGTTATAGGGCAGGAACAGAACACTTTTCAAAACGTGTTTTTCAGCCCGAAATAAACGCGTTTTCTCAACCCTTGGAATCACAGTGTAACTGACTGGCTCAGAAGAGCCCACTGAGTCAGCCCTTAACCCCAGTGTGCAGAAGTTGTCAAAACGTGTTTTTCAGCACAAATAAACACGTTTTGGCAACTTTGGTCACCAACATGTAAGTTATAGGGCAGGAACAGAACACTTTTCAAAACGTGTTTTTCAGTCCGAAATAAACGCGTTTTCTCAACCCTTGGAATCACAGTGTAACTGACTGGCTCAGAAGAGCCCACTGAGTCAGCCCTTAACCCCAGTGTGCAAAAGTTGTCAAAACGTGTTTTTAAGCACAAATAAACACGTCTTGGCAACTTTGGTCACCAACATGTAAGTTATAGGGCAGGAACAGAACACTTTTCAAAACGTGTTTTTCAGCCCGAAATAAACGCGTTTTCTCAACCCTTGGAATCACAGTGTAACTGACTGGCTCAGAAGAGCCCACTGAGTCAGCCCTTAACCCCAGTGTGCAGAAGTTGTCAAAACGTGTTTTTCAGCACAAATAAACACGTTTTGGCAACTTTGGTCAACAACATGTAAGTTATAGGGCAGGAACAGAACACTTTTCAAAACGTGTTTTTCAGCCCGAAATAAACGCGTTTTCTCAACTCTTGGAATCACAGTGTAACTGACTGGCTCAGAAGAGCCCACTGATTCAGCCCTTAACCCCAGTGTGCAGAAGTTGTCAAAACGTGTTTTTCAGCACAAATAAACACGTTTTGGCAACTTTGGTCACCAACATGTAAGTTATAGGGCAGGAACAGAACACTTTTCAAAACGTGTTTTTCAGCCCGAAATAAACGCGTTTTCTCAACTCCTGGAATCACAGTGTAACTGACTGGCTCAGAAGAGCCCACTGAGTCAGCCCTTAACCCCAGTGTGCAGAAGTTGTCAAAACGTGTTTTTCAGCACAAATAAACACGTTTTGGCAACTTTGGTCAACAACATGTAAGTTATAGGGCAGGAACAGAACACTTTTCAAAACGTGTTTTTCAGCCCGAAATAAACGCGTTTTCTCAACCCTTGGAATCACAGTGTAACTGACTGGCTCAGAAGAGCCCACTGAGTCAGCCCTTAACCCCAGTGTGCAGAAGTTGTCAAAACGTGTTTTTCAGCACAAATAAACACGTTTTGGCAACTTTGGTCAACAACATGTAAGTTATAGGGCAGGAACAGAACACTTTTCAAAACGTGTTTTTCAGCCCGAAATAAACGCGTTTTCTCAACCCTTGGAATCACAGTGTAACTGACTGGCTCAGAAGAGCCCACTGAGTCAGCCCTTAACCCCAGTGTGCAGAAGTTGTCAAAACGTGTTTTTCAGCACAAATAAACACGTTTTGGCAACTTTGGTCAACAACATGTAAGTTATAGGGCAGGAACAGAACACTTTTCAAAACGTGTTTTTCAGCCCGAAATAAACGCGTTTTCTCAACTCCTGGAATCACAGTGTAACTGACTGGCTCAGAAGAGCCCACTGAGTCAGCCCTTAACCCCAGTGTGCAGAAGTTGTCAAAACGTGTTTTTCAGCATAAATAAACACGTTTTGGCAACTTTGGTCAACAACATGTAAGTTATAGGGCAGGAACAGAACACTTTTCAAAACGTGTTTTTCAGCCCGAAATAAACGCGTTTTCTCAACTCTTGGAATCACAGTGTAACTGACTGGTTCAGAAGAGCCCACTGAGTCAGCCCTTAACCCCAGTGTGCAGAAGTTGTCAAAACGTGTTTTTCAGCACAAATAAACACGTTTTGGCAACTTTGGTCAACAACATGTAAGTTATAGGGCAGGAACAGAACACTTTTCAAAACGTGTTTTTCAGCCCGAAATAAACGCGTTTTCTCAACCCTTGGAATCACAGTGTAACTGACTGGCTCAGAAGAGCCCACTGATTCAGCCCTTAACCCCAGTGTGCAGAAGTTGTCAAAACGTGTTTTTCAGCACAAATAAACACGTTTTGGCAACTTTGGTCACCAACATGTAAGTTATAGGGCAGGAACAGAACACTTTTCAAAACGTGTTTTTCAGCCCGAAATAAACGCGTTTTCTCAACTCCTGGAATCACAGTGTAACTGACTGGCTCAGAAGAGCCCACTGAGTCAGCCCTTAACCCCAGTGTGCAGAAGTTGTCAAAACGTGTTTTTCAGCACAAATAAACACGTTTTGGCAACTTTGGTCAACAACATGTAAGTTATAGGGCAGGAACAGAACACTTTTCAAAACGTGTTTTTCAGCCCGAAATAAACGCGTTTTCTCAACCCTTGGAATCACAGTGTAACTGACTGGCTCAGAAGAGCCCACTGAGTCAGCCCTTAACCCCAGTGTGCAGAAGTTGTCAAAACGTGTTTTTCAGCACAAATAAACACGTTTTGGCAACTTTGGTCACCAACATGTAAGTTATAGGGCAGGAACAGAACACTTTTCAAAACGTGTTTTTCAGCCCGAAATAAACGCGTTTTCTCAACCCTTGGAATCACAGTGTAACTGACTGGCTCAGAAGAGCCCACTGAGTCAGCCCTTAACCCCAGTGTGCAGAAGTTGTCAAAACGTGTTTTTCAGCACAAATAAACACGTTTTGGCAACTTTGGTCACCAACATGTAAGTTATAGGGCAGGAACAGAACACTTTTCAAAACGTGTTTTTCAGCCCGAAATAAACGCGTTTTCTCAACCCTTGGAATCACAGTGTAACTGACTGGCTCAGAAGAGCCCACTGAGTCAGCCCTTAACCCCAGTGTGCAGAAGTTGTCAAAACGTGTTTTTAAGCACAAATAAACACGTTTTGGCAACTTTGGTCAACAACATGTAAGTTATAGGGCAGGAACAGAACACTTTTCAAAACGTGTTTTTCAGCCCGAAATAAACGCGTTTTCTCAACTCCTGGAATCACAGTGTAACTGACTGGCTCAGAAGAGCCCACTGAGTCAGCCCTTAACCCCAGTGTGCAGAAGTTGTCAAAACGTGTTTTTCAGCACAAATAAACACGTTTTGGCAACTTTGGTCAACAACATGTAAGTTATAGGGCAGGAACAGAACACTTTTCAAAACGTGTTTTTCAGCCCGAAATAAACGCGTTTTCTCAACCCTTGGAATCACAGTGTAACTGACTGGCTCAGAAGAGCCCACTGAGTCAGCCCTTAACCCCAGTGTGCAGAAGTTGTCAAAACGTGTTTTTCAGCACAAATAAACACGTTTTGGCAACTTTGGTCAACAACATGTAAGTTATAGGGCAGGAACAGAACACTTTTCAAAACGTGTTTTTCAGCCCGAAATAAACGCGTTTTCTCAACTCTTGGAATCACAGTGTAACTGACTGGCTCAGAAGAGCCCACTGATTCAGCCCTTAACCCCAGTGTGCAGAAGTTGTCAAAACGTGTTTTTCAGCACAAATAAACACGTTTTGGCAACTTTGGTCAACAACATGTAAGTTATAGGGCAGGAACAGAACACTTTTCAAAACGTGTTTTTCAGCCCGAAATAAACGCGTTTTCTCAACCCTTGGAATCACAGTGTAACTGACTGGCTCAGAAGAGCCCACTGAGTCAGCCCTTAACCCCAGTGTGCAGAAGTTGTCAAAACGTGTTTTTCAGCACAAATAAACACGTTTTGGCAACTTTGGTCAACAACATGTAAGTTATAGGGCAGGAACAGAACACTTTTCAAAACGTGTTTTTCAGCCCGAAATAAACGCGTTTTCTCAACTCCTGGAATCACAGTGTAACTGACTGGCTCAGAAGAGCCCACTGAGTCAGCCCTTAACCCCAGTGTGCAGAAGTTGTCAAAACGTGTTTTTCAGCATAAATAAACACGTTTTGGCAACTTTGGTCAACAACATGTAAGTTATAGGGCAGGAACAGAACACTTTTCAAAACGTGTTTTTCAGCCCGAAATAAACGCGTTTTCTCAACTCTTGGAATCACAGTGTAACTGACTGGTTCAGAAGAGCCCACTGAGTCAGCCCTTAACCCCAGTGTGCAGAAGTTGTCAAAACGTGTTTTTCAGCACAAATAAACACGTTTTGGCAACTTTGGTCAACAACATGTAAGTTATAGGGCAGGAACAGAACACTTTTCAAAACGTGTTTTTCAGCCCGAAATAAACGCGTTTTCTCAACCCTTGGAATCACAGTGTAACTGACTGGCTCAGAAGAGCCCACTGATTCAGCCCTTAACCCCAGTGTGCAGAAGTTGTCAAAACGTGTTTTTCAGCACAAATAAACACGTTTTGGCAACTTTGGTCACCAACATGTAAGTTATAGGGCAGGAACAGAACACTTTTCAAAACGTGTTTTTCAGCCCGAAATAAACGCGTTTTCTCAACTCCTGGAATCACAGTGTAACTGACTGGCTCAGAAGAGCCCACTGAGTCAGCCCTTAACCCCAGTGTGCAGAAGTTGTCAAAACGTGTTTTTCAGCACAAATAAACACGTTTTGGCAACTTTGGTCACCAACATGTAAGTTATAGGGCAGGAACAGAACACTTTTCAAAACGTGTTTTTCAGCCCGAAATAAACGCGTTTTCTCAACTCCTGGAATCACAGTGTAACTGACTGGCTCAGAAGAGCCCACTGAGTCAGCCCTTAACCCCAGTGTGCAGAAGTTGTCAAAACGTGTTTTTCAGCACAAATAAACACGTTTTGGCAACTTTGGTCAACAACATGTAAGTTATAGGGCAGGAACAGAACACTTTTCAAAACGTGTTTTTCAGCCCGAAATAAACGCGTTTTCTCAACCCTTGGAATCACAGTGTAACTGACTGGCTCAGAAGAGCCCACTGAGTCAGCCCTTAACCCCAGTGTGCAGAAGTTGTCAAAACGTGTTTTTCAGCACAAATAAACACGTTTTGGCAACTTTGGTCAACAACATGTAAGTTATAGGGCAGGAACAGAACACTTTTCAAAACGTGTTTTTCAGCCCGAAATAAACGCGTTTTCTCAACCCTTGGAATCACAGTGTAACTGACTGGCTCAGAAGAGCCCACTGAGTCAGCCCTTAACCCCAGTGTGCAGAAGTTGTCAAAACGTGTTTTTCAGCACAAATAAACACGTTTTGGCAACTTTGGTCACCAACATGTAAGTTATAGGGCAGGAACAGAACACTTTTCAAAACGTGTTTTTCAGCCCGAAATAAACGCGTTTTCTCAACCCTTGGAATCACAGTGTAACTGACTGGCTCAGAAGAGCCCACTGAGTCAGCCCTTAACCCCAGTGTGCAGAAGTTGTCAAAACGTGTTTTTCAGCACAAATAAACACGTTTTGGCAACTTTGGTCACCAACATGTAAGTTATAGGGCAGGAACAGAACACTTTTCAAAACGTGTTTTTCAGTCCGAAATAAACGCGTTTTCTCAACCCTTGGAATCACAGTGTAACTGACTGGCTCAGAAGAGCCCACTGAGTCAGCCCTTAACCCCAGTGTGCAAAAGTTGTCAAAACGTGTTTTTAAGCACAAATAAACACGTCTTGGCAACTTTGGTCACCAACATGTAAGTTATAGGGCAGGAACAGAACACTTTTCAAAACGTGTTTTTCAGCCCGAAATAAACGCGTTTTCTCAACCCTTGGAATCACAGTGTAACTGACTGGCTCAGAAGAGCCCACTGAGTCAGCCCTTAACCCCAGTGTGCAGAAGTTGTCAAAACGTGTTTTTCAGCACAAATAAACACGTTTTGGCAACTTTGGTCAACAACATGTAAGTTATAGGGCAGGAACAGAACACTTTTCAAAACGTGTTTTTCAGCCCGAAATAAACGCGTTTTCTCAACTCTTGGAATCACAGTGTAACTGACTGGCTCAGAAGAGCCCACTGATTCAGCCCTTAACCCCAGTGTGCAGAAGTTGTCAAAACGTGTTTTTCAGCACAAATAAACACGTTTTGGCAACTTTGGTCACCAACATGTAAGTTATAGGGCAGGAACAGAACACTTTTCAAAACGTGTTTTTCAGCCCGAAATAAACGCGTTTTCTCAACTCCTGGAATCACAGTGTAACTGACTGGCTCAGAAGAGCCCACTGAGTCAGCCCTTAACCCCAGTGTGCAGAAGTTGTCAAAACGTGTTTTTCAGCACAAATAAACACGTTTTGGCAACTTTGGTCAACAACATGTAAGTTATAGGGCAGGAACAGAACACTTTTCAAAACGTGTTTTTCAGCCCGAAATAAACGCGTTTTCTCAACCCTTGGAATCACAGTGTAACTGACTGGCTCAGAAGAGCCCACTGAGTCAGCCCTTAACCCCAGTGTGCAGAAGTTGTCAAAACGTGTTTTTCAGCACAAATAAACACGTTTTGGCAACTTTGGTCAACAACATGTAAGTTATAGGGCAGGAACAGAACACTTTTCAAAACGTGTTTTTCAGCCCGAAATAAACGCGTTTTCTCAACTCCTGGAATCACAGTGTAACTGACTGGCTCAGAAGAGCCCACTGAGTCAGCCCTTAACCCCAGTGTGCAGAAGTTGTCAAAACGTGTTTTTCAGCATAAATAAACACGTTTTGGCAACTTTGGTCAACAACATGTAAGTTATAGGGCAGGAACAGAACACTTTTCAAAACGTGTTTTTCAGCCCGAAATAAACGCGTTTTCTCAACTCTTGGAATCACAGTGTAACTGACTGGTTCAGAAGAGCCCACTGAGTCAGCCCTTAACCCCAGTGTGCAGAAGTTGTCAAAACGTGTTTTTCAGCACAAATAAACACGTTTTGGCAACTTTGGTCAACAACATGTAAGTTATAGGGCAGGAACAGAACACTTTTCAAAACGTGTTTTTCAGCCCGAAATAAACGCGTTTTCTCAACCCTTGGAATCACAGTGTAACTGACTGGCTCAGAAGAGCCCACTGATTCAGCCCTTAACCCCAGTGTGCAGAAGTTGTCAAAACGTGTTTTTCAGCACAAATAAACACGTTTTGGCAACTTTGGTCACCAACATGTAAGTTATAGGGCAGGAACAGAACACTTTTCAAAACGTGTTTTTCAGCCCGAAATAAACGCGTTTTCTCAACTCCTGGAATCACAGTGTAACTGACTGGCTCAGAAGAGCCCACTGAGTCAGCCCTTAACCCCAGTGTGCAGAAGTTGTCAAAACGTGTTTTTCAGCACAAATAAACACGTTTTGGCAACTTTGGTCAACAACATGTAAGTTATAGGGCAGGAACAGAACACTTTTCAAAACGTGTTTTTCAGCCCGAAATAAACGCGTTTTCTCAACCCTTGGAATCACAGTGTAACTGACTGGCTCAGAAGAGCCCACTGAGTCAGCCCTTAACCCCAGTGTGCAGAAGTTGTCAAAACGTGTTTTTCAGCACAAATAAACACGTTTTGGCAACTTTGGTCAACAACATGTAAGTTATAGGGCAGGAACAGAACACTTTTCAAAACGTGTTTTTCAGCCCGAAATAAACGCGTTTTCTCAACCCTTGGAATCACAGTGTAACTGACTGGCTCAGAAGAGCCCACTGAGTCAGCCCTTAACCCCAGTGTGCAGAAGTTGTCAAAACGTGTTTTTCAGCACAAATAAACACGTTTTGGCAACTTTGGTCACCAACATGTAAGTTATAGGGCAGGAACAGAACACTTTTCAAAACGTGTTTTTCAGCCCGAAATAAACGCGTTTTCTCAACCCTTGGAATCACAGTGTAACTGACTGGCTCAGAAGAGCCCACTGAGTCAGCCCTTAACCCCAGTGTGCAGAAGTTGTCAAAACGTGTTTTTAAGCACAAATAAACACGTTTTGGCAACTTTGGTCAACAACATGTAAGTTATAGGGCAGGAACAGAACACTTTTCAAAACGTGTTTTTCAGCCCGAAATAAACGCGTTTTCTCAACTCCTGGAATCACAGTGTAACTGACTGGCTCAGAAGAGCCCACTGAGTCAGCCCTTAACCCCAGTGTGCAGAAGTTGTCAAAACGTGTTTTTCAGCACAAATAAACACGTTTTGGCAACTTTGGTCAACAACATGTAAGTTATAGGGCAGGAACAGAACACTTTTCAAAACGTGTTTTTCAGCCCGAAATAAACGCGTTTTCTCAACCCTTGGAATCACAGTGTAACTGACTGGCTCAGAAGAGCCCACTGAGTCAGCCCTTAACCCCAGTGTGCAGAAGTTGTCAAAACGTGTTTTTCAGCACAAATAAACACGTTTTGGCAACTTTGGTCAACAACATGTAAGTTATAGGGCAGGAACAGAACACTTTTCAAAACGTGTTTTTCAGCCCGAAATAAACGCGTTTTCTCAACTCTTGGAATCACAGTGTAACTGACTGGCTCAGAAGAGCCCACTGATTCAGCCCTTAACCCCAGTGTGCAGAAGTTGTCAAAACGTGTTTTTCAGCACAAATAAACACGTTTTGGCAACTTTGGTCACCAACATGTAAGTTATAGGGCAGGAACAGAACACTTTTCAAAACGTGTTTTTCAGCCCGAAATAAACGCGTTTTCTCAACCCTTGGAATCACAGTGTAACTGACTGGCTCAGAAGAGCCCACTGAGTCAGCCCTTAACCCCAGTGTGCAGAAGTTGTCAAAACGTGTTTTTCAGCACAAATAAACACGTTTTGGCAACTTTGGTCAACAACATGTAAGTTATAGGGCAGGAACAGAACACTTTTCAAAACGTGTTTTTCAGCCCGAAATAAACGCGTTTTCTCAACTCCTGGAATCACAGTGTAACTGACTGGCTCAGAAGAGCCCACTGAGTCAGCCCTTAACCCCAGTGTGCAGAAGTTGTCAAAACGTGTTTTTCAGCCCAAATAAACACGTTTTGGCAACTTTGGTCAACAACATGTAAGTTATAGGGCAGGAACAGAACACTTTTCAAAACGTGTTTTTCAGCCCGAAATAAACGCGTTTTCTCAACCCTTGGAATCACAGTGTAACTGACTGGCTCAGAAGAGCCCACTGAGTCAGCCCTTAACCCCAGTGTGCAGAAGTTGTCAAAACGTGTTTTTAAGCACAAATAAACACGTTTTGGCAACTTTGGTCACCAACATGTAAGTTATAGGGCAGGAACAGAACACTTTTCAAAACGTGTTTTTCAGCCCGAAATAAACGCGTTTTCTCAACTCCTGGAATCACAGTATAACTGACTGGCTCAGAAGAGCCCACTGAGTCAGCCCTTAACCCCAGTGTGCAGAAGTTGTCAAAACGTGTTTTTCAGCACAAATAAACACGTTTTGGCAACTTTGGTCAACAACATGTAAGTTATAGGGCAGGAACAGAACACTTTTCAAAACGTGTTTTTCAGCCCGAAATAAACGCGTTTTCTCAACTCCTGGAATCACAGTGTAACTGACTGGCTCAGAAGAGCCCACTGAGTCAGCCCTTAACCCCAGTGTGCAGAAGTTGTCAAAACGTGTTTTTCAGCACAAATAAACACGTTTTGGCAACTTTGGTCAACAACATGTAAGTTATAGGGCAGGAACAGAACACTTTTCAAAACGTGTTTTTCAGCCCGAAATAAACGCGTTTTCTCAACCCTTGGAATCACAGTGTAACTGACTGGCTCAGAAGAGCCCACTGAGTCAGCCCTTAACCCCAGTGTGCAGAAGTTGTCAAAACGTGTTTTTCAGCACAAATAAACACGTTTTGGCAACTTTGGTCAACAACATGTAAGTTATAGGGCAGGAACAGAACACTTTTCAAAACGTGTTTTTCAGCCCGAAATAAACGCGTTTTCTCAACTCCTGGAATCACAGTGTAACTGACTGGCTCAGAAGAGCCCACTGAGTCAGCCCTTAACCCCAGTGTGCAGAAGTTGTCAAAACGTGTTTTTCAGCACAAATAAACACGTTTTGGCAACTTTGGTCAACAACATGTAAGTTATAGGGCAGGAACAGAACACTTTTCAAAACGTGTTTTTCAGCCCGAAATAAACGCGTTTTCTCAACTCTTGGAATCACAGTGTAACTGACTGGTTCAGAAGAGCCCACTGAGTCAGCCCTTAACCCCAGTGTGCAGAAGTTGTCAAAACGTGTTTTTCAGCACAAATAAACACGTTTTGGCAACTTTGGTCAACAACATGTAAGTTATAGGGCAGGAACAGAACACTTTTCAAAACGTGTTTTTCAGCCCGAAATAAACGCGTTTTCTCAACTCCTGGAATCACAGTGTAACTGACTGGCTCAGAAGAGCCCACTGAGTCAGCCCTTAACCCCAGTGTGCAGAAGTTGTCAAAACGTGTTTTTCAGCACAAATAAACACGTTTTGGCAACTTTGGTCACCAACATGTAAGTTATAGGGCAGGAACAGAACACTTTTCAAAACGTGTTTTTCAGCCCGAAATAAACGCGTTTTCTCAACTCCTGGAATCACAGTGTAACTGACTGGCTCAGAAGAGCCCACTGAGTCAGCCCTTAACCCCAGTGTGCAGAAGTTGTCAAAACGTGTTTTTCAGCACAAATAAACACGTTTTGGCAACTTTGGTCAACAACATGTAAGTTATAGGGCAGGAACAGAACACTTTTCAAAACGTGTTTTTCAGCCCGAAATAAACGCGTTTTCTCAACCCTTGGAATCACAGTGTAACTGACTGGCTCAGAAGAGCCCACTGAGTCAGCCCTTAACCCCAGTGTGCAGAAGTTGTCAAAACGTGTTTTTCAGCACAAATAAACACGTTTTGGCAACTTTGGTCAACAACATGTAAGTTATAGGGCAGGAACAGAACACTTTTCAAAACGTGTTTTTCAGCCCGAAATAAACGCGTTTTCTCAACTCCTGGAATCACAGTGTAACTGACTGGCTCAGAAGAGCCCACTGAGTCAGCCCTTAACCCCAGTGTGCAGAAGTTGTCAAAACGTGTTTTTCAGCATAAATAAACACGTTTTGGCAACTTTGGTCAACAACATGTAAGTTATAGGGCAGGAACAGAACACTTTTCAAAACGTGTTTTTCAGCCCGAAATAAACGCGTTTTCTCAACTCTTGGAATCACAGTGTAACTGACTGGTTCAGAAGAGCCCACTGAGTCAGCCCTTAACCCCAGTGTGCAGAAGTTGTCAAAACGTGTTTTTCAGCACAAATAAACACGTTTTGGCAACTTTGGTCAACAACATGTAAGTTATAGGGCAGGAACAGAACACTTTTCAAAACGTGTTTTTCAGCCCGAAATAAACGCGTTTTCTCAACCCTTGGAATCACAGTGTAACTGACTGGCTCAGAAGAGCCCACTGATTCAGCCCTTAACCCCAGTGTGCAGAAGTTGTCAAAACGTGTTTTTCAGCACAAATAAACACGTTTTGGCAACTTTGGTCACCAACATGTAAGTTATAGGGCAGGAACAGAACACTTTTCAAAACGTGTTTTTCAGCCCGAAATAAACGCGTTTTCTCAACTCCTGGAATCACAGTGTAACTGACTGGCTCAGAAGAGCCCACTGAGTCAGCCCTTAACCCCAGTGTGCAGAAGTTGTCAAAACGTGTTTTTCAGCACAAATAAACACGTTTTGGCAACTTTGGTCAACAACATGTAAGTTATAGGGCAGGAACAGAACACTTTTCAAAACGTGTTTTTCAGCCCGAAATAAACGCGTTTTCTCAACCCTTGGAATCACAGTGTAACTGACTGGCTCAGAAGAGCCCACTGAGTCAGCCCTTAACCCCAGTGTGCAGAAGTTGTCAAAACGTGTTTTTCAGCACAAATAAACACGTTTTGGCAACTTTGGTCAACAACATGTAAGTTATAGGGCAGGAACAGAACACTTTTCAAAACGTGTTTTTCAGCCCGAAATAAACGCGTTTTCTCAACCCTTGGAATCACAGTGTAACTGACTGGCTCAGAAGAGCCCACTGAGTCAGCCCTTAACCCCAGTGTGCAGAAGTTGTCAAAACGTGTTTTTCAGCACAAATAAACACGTTTTGGCAACTTTGGTCAACAACATGTAAGTTATAGGGCAGGAACAGAACACTTTTCAAAACGTGTTTTTCAGCCCGAAATAAACGCGTTTTCTCAACTCCTGGAATCACAGTGTAACTGACTGGCTCAGAAGAGCCCACTGAGTCAGCCCTTAACCCCAGTGTGCAGAAGTTGTCAAAACGTGTTTTTCAGCATAAATAAACACGTTTTGGCAACTTTGGTCAACAACATGTAAGTTATAGGGCAGGAACAGAACACTTTTCAAAACGTGTTTTTCAGCCCGAAATAAACGCGTTTTCTCAACTCTTGGAATCACAGTGTAACTGACTGGTTCAGAAGAGCCCACTGAGTCAGCCCTTAACCCCAGTGTGCAGAAGTTGTCAAAACGTGTTTTTCAGCACAAATAAACACGTTTTGGCAACTTTGGTCAACAACATGTAAGTTATAGGGCAGGAACAGAACACTTTTCAAAACGTGTTTTTCAGCCCGAAATAAACGCGTTTTCTCAACCCTTGGAATCACAGTGTAACTGACTGGCTCAGAAGAGCCCACTGATTCAGCCCTTAACCCCAGTGTGCAGAAGTTGTCAAAACGTGTTTTTCAGCACAAATAAACACGTTTTGGCAACTTTGGTCACCAACATGTAAGTTATAGGGCAGGAACAGAACACTTTTCAAAACGTGTTTTTCAGCCCGAAATAAACGCGTTTTCTCAACTCCTGGAATCACAGTGTAACTGACTGGCTCAGAAGAGCCCACTGAGTCAGCCCTTAACCCCAGTGTGCAGAAGTTGTCAAAACGTGTTTTTCAGCACAAATAAACACGTTTTGGCAACTTTGGTCAACAACATGTAAGTTATAGGGCAGGAACAGAACACTTTTCAAAACGTGTTTTTCAGCCCGAAATAAACGCGTTTTCTCAACCCTTGGAATCACAGTGTAACTGACTGGCTCAGAAGAGCCCACTGAGTCAGCCCTTAACCCCAGTGTGCAGAAGTTGTCAAAACGTGTTTTTCAGCACAAATAAACACGTTTTGGCAACTTTGGTCAACAACATGTAAGTTATAGGGCAGGAACAGAACACTTTTCAAAACGTGTTTTTCAGCCCGAAATAAACGCGTTTTCTCAACCCTTGGAATCACAGTGTAACTGACTGGCTCAGAAGAGCCCACTGAGTCAGCCCTTAACCCCAGTGTGCAGAAGTTGTCAAAACGTGTTTTTCAGCACAAATAAACACGTTTTGGCAACTTTGGTCACCAACATGTAAGTTATAGGGCAGGAACAGAACACTTTTCAAAACGTGTTTTTCAGCCCGAAATAAACGCGTTTTCTCAACCCTTGGAATCACAGTGTAACTGACTGGCTCAGAAGAGCCCACTGAGTCAGCCCTTAACCCCAGTGTGCAGAAGTTGTCAAAACGTGTTTTTCAGCACAAATAAACACGTTTTGGCAACTTTGGTCACCAACATGTAAGTTATAGGGCAGGAACAGAACACTTTTCAAAACGTGTTTTTCAGCCCGAAATAAACGCGTTTTCTCAACCCTTGGAATCACAGTGTAACTGACTGGCTCAGAAGAGCCCACTGAGTCAGCCCTTAACCCCAGTGTGCAGAAGTTGTCAAAACGTGTTTTTAAGCACAAATAAACACGTTTTGGCAACTTTGGTCAACAACATGTAAGTTATAGGGCAGGAACAGAACACTTTTCAAAACGTGTTTTTCAGCCCGAAATAAACGCGTTTTCTCAACTCCTGGAATCACAGTGTAACTGACTGGCTCAGAAGAGCCCACTGAGTCAGCCCTTAACCCCAGTGTGCAGAAGTTGTCAAAACGTGTTTTTCAGCACAAATAAACACGTTTTGGCAACTTTGGTCAACAACATGTAAGTTATAGGGCAGGAACAGAACACTTTTCAAAACGTGTTTTTCAGCCCGAAATAAACGCGTTTTCTCAACCCTTGGAATCACAGTGTAACTGACTGGCTCAGAAGAGCCCACTGAGTCAGCCCTTAACCCCAGTGTGCAGAAGTTGTCAAAACGTGTTTTTCAGCACAAATAAACACGTTTTGGCAACTTTGGTCAACAACATGTAAGTTATAGGGCAGGAACAGAACACTTTTCAAAACGTGTTTTTCAGCCCGAAATAAACGCGTTTTCTCAACTCTTGGAATCACAGTGTAACTGACTGGCTCAGAAGAGCCCACTGATTCAGCCCTTAACCCCAGTGTGCAGAAGTTGTCAAAACGTGTTTTTCAGCACAAATAAACACGTTTTGGCAACTTTGGTCACCAACATGTAAGTTATAGGGCAGGAACAGAACACTTTTCAAAACGTGTTTTTCAGCCCGAAATAAACGCGTTTTCTCAACCCTTGGAATCACAGTGTAACTGACTGGCTCAGAAGAGCCCACTGAGTCAGCCCTTAACCCCAGTGTGCAGAAGTTGTCAAAACGTGTTTTTCAGCACAAATAAACACGTTTTGGCAACTTTGGTCACCAACATGTAAGTTATAGGGCAGGAACAGAACACTTTTCAAAACGTGTTTTTCAGCCCGAAATAAACGCGTTTTCTCAACTCCTGGAATCACAGTGTAACTGACTGGCTCAGAAGAGCCCACTGAGTCAGCCCTTAACCCCAGTGTGCAGAAGTTGTCAAAACGTGTTTTTCAGCACAAATAAACACGTTTTGGCAACTTTGGTCAACAACATGTAAGTTATAGGGCAGGAACAGAACACTTTTCAAAACGTGTTTTTCAGCCCGAAATAAACGCGTTTTCTCAACCCTTGGAATCACAGTGTAACTGACTGGCTCAGAAGAGCCCACTGAGTCAGCCCTTAACCCCAGTGTGCAGAAGTTGTCAAAACGTGTTTTTCAGCACAAATAAACACGTTTTGGCAACTTTGGTCAACAACATGTAAGTTATAGGGCAGGAACAGAACACTTTTCAAAACGTGTTTTTCAGCCCGAAATAAACGCGTTTTCTCAACTCTTGGAATCACAGTGTAACTGACTGGCTCAGAAGAGCCCACTGATTCAGCCCTTAACCCCAGTGTGCAGAAGTTGTCAAAACGTGTTTTTCAGCACAAATAAACACGTTTTGGCAACTTTGGTCACCAACATGTAAGTTATAGGGCAGGAACAGAACACTTTTCAAAACGTGTTTTTCAGCCCGAAATAAACGCGTTTTCTCAACCCTTGGAATCACAGTGTAACTGACTGGCTCAGAAGAGCCCACTGAGTCAGCCCTTAACCCCAGTGTGCAGAAGTTGTCAAAACGTGTTTTTCAGCACAAATAAACACGTTTTGGCAACTTTGGTCAACAACATGTAAGTTATAGGGCAGGAACAGAACACTTTTCAAAACGTGTTTTTCAGCCCGAAATAAACGCGTTTTCTCAACTCCTGGAATCACAGTGTAACTGACTGGCTCAGAAGAGCCCACTGAGTCAGCCCTTAACCCCAGTGTGCAGAAGTTGTCAAAACGTGTTTTTCAGCCCAAATAAACACGTTTTGGCAACTTTGGTCAACAACATGTAAGTTATAGGGCAGGAACAGAACACTTTTCAAAACGTGTTTTTCAGCCCGAAATAAACGCGTTTTCTCAACCCTTGGAATCACAGTGTAACTGACTGGCTCAGAAGAGCCCACTGAGTCAGCCCTTAACCCCAGTGTGCAGAAGTTGTCAAAACGTGTTTTTAAGCACAAATAAACACGTTTTGGCAACTTTGGTCACCAACATGTAAGTTATAGGGCAGGAACAGAACACTTTTCAAAACGTGTTTTTCAGCCCGAAATAAACGCGTTTTCTCAACTCCTGGAATCACAGTATAACTGACTGGCTCAGAAGAGCCCACTGAGTCAGCCCTTAACCCCAGTGTGCAGAAGTTGTCAAAACGTGTTTTTCAGCACAAATAAACACGTTTTGGCAACTTTGGTCAACAACATGTAAGTTATAGGGCAGGAACAGAACACTTTTCAAAACGTGTTTTTCAGCCCGAAATAAACGCGTTTTCTCAACCCTTGGAATCACAGTGTAACTGACTGGCTCAGAAGAGCCCACTGAGTCAGCCCTTAACCCCAGTGTGCAGAAGTTGTCAAAACGTGTTTTTCAGCACAAATAAACACGTTTTGGCAACTTTGGTCAACAACATGTAAGTTATAGGGCAGGAACAGAACACTTTTCAAAACGTGTTTTTCAGCCCGAAATAAACGCGTTTTCTCAACTCCTGGAATCACAGTGTAACTGACTGGCTCAGAAGAGCCCACTGAGTCAGCCCTTAACCCCAGTGTGCAGAAGTTGTCAAAACGTGTTTTTCAGCATAAATAAACACGTTTTGGCAACTTTGGTCAACAACATGTAAGTTATAGGGCAGGAACAGAACACTTTTCAAAACGTGTTTTTCAGCCCGAAATAAACGCGTTTTCTCAACTCTTGGAATCACAGTGTAACTGACTGGTTCAGAAGAGCCCACTGAGTCAGCCCTTAACCCCAGTGTGCAGAAGTTGTCAAAACGTGTTTTTCAGCACAAATAAACACGTTTTGGCAACTTTGGTCAACAACATGTAAGTTATAGGGCAGGAACAGAACACTTTTCAAAACGTGTTTTTCAGCCCGAAATAAACGCGTTTTCTCAACCCTTGGAATCACAGTGTAACTGACTGGCTCAGAAGAGCCCACTGATTCAGCCCTTAACCCCAGTGTGCAGAAGTTGTCAAAACGTGTTTTTCAGCACAAATAAACACGTTTTGGCAACTTTGGTCACCAACATGTAAGTTATAGGGCAGGAACAGAACACTTTTCAAAACGTGTTTTTCAGCCCGAAATAAACGCGTTTTCTCAACTCCTGGAATCACAGTGTAACTGACTGGCTCAGAAGAGCCCACTGAGTCAGCCCTTAACCCCAGTGTGCAGAAGTTGTCAAAACGTGTTTTTCAGCACAAATAAACACGTTTTGGCAACTTTGGTCAACAACATGTAAGTTATAGGGCAGGAACAGAACACTTTTCAAAACGTGTTTTTCAGCCCGAAATAAACGCGTTTTCTCAACCCTTGGAATCACAGTGTAACTGACTGGCTCAGAAGAGCCCACTGAGTCAGCCCTTAACCCCAGTGTGCAGAAGTTGTCAAAACGTGTTTTTCAGCACAAATAAACACGTTTTGGCAACTTTGGTCAACAACATGTAAGTTATAGGGCAGGAACAGAACACTTTTCAAAACGTGTTTTTCAGCCCGAAATAAACGCGTTTTCTCAACCCTTGGAATCACAGTGTAACTGACTGGCTCAGAAGAGCCCACTGAGTCAGCCCTTAACCCCAGTGTGCAGAAGTTGTCAAAACGTGTTTTTCAGCACAAATAAACACGTTTTGGCAACTTTGGTCACCAACATGTAAGTTATAGGGCAGGAACAGAACACTTTTCAAAACGTGTTTTTCAGCCCGAAATAAACGCGTTTTCTCAACCCTTGGAATCACAGTGTAACTGACTGGCTCAGAAGAGCCCACTGAGTCAGCCCTTAACCCCAGTGTGCAGAAGTTGTCAAAACGTGTTTTTCAGCACAAATAAACACGTTTTGGCAACTTTGGTCACCAACATGTAAGTTATAGGGCAGGAACAGAACACTTTTCAAAACGTGTTTTTCAGCCCGAAATAAACGCGTTTTCTCAACCCTTGGAATCACAGTGTAACTGACTGGCTCAGAAGAGCCCACTGAGTCAGCCCTTAACCCCAGTGTGCAGAAGTTGTCAAAACGTGTTTTTAAGCACAAATAAACACGTTTTGGCAACTTTGGTCAACAACATGTAAGTTATAGGGCAGGAACAGAACACTTTTCAAAACGTGTTTTTCAGCCCGAAATAAACGCGTTTTCTCAACTCCTGGAATCACAGTGTAACTGACTGGCTCAGAAGAGCCCACTGAGTCAGCCCTTAACCCCAGTGTGCAGAAGTTGTCAAAACGTGTTTTTCAGCACAAATAAACACGTTTTGGCAACTTTGGTCAACAACATGTAAGTTATAGGGCAGGAACAGAACACTTTTCAAAACGTGTTTTTCAGCCCGAAATAAACGCGTTTTCTCAACCCTTGGAATCACAGTGTAACTGACTGGCTCAGAAGAGCCCACTGAGTCAGCCCTTAACCCCAGTGTGCAGAAGTTGTCAAAACGTGTTTTTCAGCACAAATAAACACGTTTTGGCAACTTTGGTCAACAACATGTAAGTTATAGGGCAGGAACAGAACACTTTTCAAAACGTGTTTTTCAGCCCGAAATAAACGCGTTTTCTCAACTCTTGGAATCACAGTGTAACTGACTGGCTCAGAAGAGCCCACTGATTCAGCCCTTAACCCCAGTGTGCAGAAGTTGTCAAAACGTGTTTTTCAGCACAAATAAACACGTTTTGGCAACTTTGGTCACCAACATGTAAGTTATAGGGCAGGAACAGAACACTTTTCAAAACGTGTTTTTCAGCCCGAAATAAACGCGTTTTCTCAACCCTTGGAATCACAGTGTAACTGACTGGCTCAGAAGAGCCCACTGAGTCAGCCCTTAACCCCAGTGTGCAGAAGTTGTCAAAACGTGTTTTTCAGCACAAATAAACACGTTTTGGCAACTTTGGTCAACAACATGTAAGTTATAGGGCAGGAACAGAACACTTTTCAAAACGTGTTTTTCAGCCCGAAATAAACGCGTTTTCTCAACTCCTGGAATCACAGTGTAACTGACTGGCTCAGAAGAGCCCACTGAGTCAGCCCTTAACCCCAGTGTGCAGAAGTTGTCAAAACGTGTTTTTCAGCCCAAATAAACACGTTTTGGCAACTTTGGTCAACAACATGTAAGTTATAGGGCAGGAACAGAACACTTTTCAAAACGTGTTTTTCAGCCCGAAATAAACGCGTTTTCTCAACCCTTGGAATCACAGTGTAACTGACTGGCTCAGAAGAGCCCACTGAGTCAGCCCTTAACCCCAGTGTGCAGAAGTTGTCAAAACGTGTTTTTAAGCACAAATAAACACGTTTTGGCAACTTTGGTCACCAACATGTAAGTTATAGGGCAGGAACAGAACACTTTTCAAAACGTGTTTTTCAGCCCGAAATAAACGCGTTTTCTCAACTCCTGGAATCACAGTATAACTGACTGGCTCAGAAGAGCCCACTGAGTCAGCCCTTAACCCCAGTGTGCAGAAGTTGTCAAAACGTGTTTTTCAGCACAAATAAACACGTTTTGGCAACTTTGGTCAACAACATGTAAGTTATAGGGCAGGAACAGAACACTTTTCAAAACGTGTTTTTCAGCCCGAAATAAACGCGTTTTCTCAACTCCTGGAATCACAGTGTAACTGACTGGCTCAGAAGAGCCCACTGAGTCAGCCCTTAACCCCAGTGTGCAGAAGTTGTCAAAACGTGTTTTTCAGCACAAATAAACACGTTTTGGCAACTTTGGTCAACAACATGTAAGTTATAGGGCAGGAACAGAACACTTTTCAAAACGTGTTTTTCAGCCCGAAATAAACGCGTTTTCTCAACCCTTGGAATCACAGTGTAACTGACTGGCTCAGAAGAGCCCACTGAGTCAGCCCTTAACCCCAGTGTGCAGAAGTTGTCAAAACGTGTTTTTCAGCACAAATAAACACGTTTTGGCAACTTTGGTCAACAACATGTAAGTTATAGGGCAGGAACAGAACACTTTTCAAAACGTGTTTTTCAGCCCGAAATAAACGCGTTTTCTCAACTCCTGGAATCACAGTGTAACTGACTGGCTCAGAAGAGCCCACTGAGTCAGCCCTTAACCCCAGTGTGCAGAAGTTGTCAAAACGTGTTTTTCAGCACAAATAAACACGTTTTGGCAACTTTGGTCAACAACATGTAAGTTATAGGGCAGGAACAGAACACTTTTCAAAACGTGTTTTTCAGCCCGAAATAAACGCGTTTTCTCAACTCTTGGAATCACAGTGTAACTGACTGGTTCAGAAGAGCCCACTGAGTCAGCCCTTAACCCCAGTGTGCAGAAGTTGTCAAAACGTGTTTTTCAGCACAAATAAACACGTTTTGGCAACTTTGGTCAACAACATGTAAGTTATAGGGCAGGAACAGAACACTTTTCAAAACGTGTTTTTCAGCCCGAAATAAACGCGTTTTCTCAACTCCTGGAATCACAGTGTAACTGACTGGCTCAGAAGAGCCCACTGAGTCAGCCCTTAACCCCAGTGTGCAGAAGTTGTCAAAACGTGTTTTTCAGCACAAATAAACACGTTTTGGCAACTTTGGTCACCAACATGTAAGTTATATGGCAGGAACAGAACACTTTTCAAAACGTGTTTTTCAGCCCGAAATAAACGCGTTTTCTCAACTCCTGGAATCACAGTGTAACTGACTGGCTCAGAAGAGCCCACTGAGTCAGCCCTTAACCCCAGTGTGCAGAAGTTGTCAAAACGTGTTTTTCAGCACAAATAAACACGTTTTGGCAACTTTGGTCAACAACATGTAAGTTATAGGGCAGGAACAGAACACTTTTCAAAACGTGTTTTTCAGCCCGAAATAAACGCGTTTTCTCAACCCTTGGAATCACAGTGTAACTGACTGGCTCAGAAGAGCCCACTGAGTCAGCCCTTAACCCCAGTGTGCAGAAGTTGTCAAAACGTGTTTTTCAGCACAAATAAACACGTTTTGGCAACTTTGGTCAACAACATGTAAGTTATAGGGCAGGAACAGAACACTTTTCAAAACGTGTTTTTCAGCCCGAAATAAACGCGTTTTCTCAACTCCTGGAATCACAGTGTAACTGACTGGCTCAGAAGAGCCCACTGAGTCAGCCCTTAACCCCAGTGTGCAGAAGTTGTCAAAACGTGTTTTTCAGCATAAATAAACACGTTTTGGCAACTTTGGTCAACAACATGTAAGTTATAGGGCAGGAACAGAACACTTTTCAAAACGTGTTTTTCAGCCCGAAATAAACGCGTTTTCTCAACTCTTGGAATCACAGTGTAACTGACTGGTTCAGAAGAGCCCACTGAGTCAGCCCTTAACCCCAGTGTGCAGAAGTTGTCAAAACGTGTTTTTCAGCACAAATAAACACGTTTTGGCAACTTTGGTCAACAACATGTAAGTTATAGGGCAGGAACAGAACACTTTTCAAAACGTGTTTTTCAGCCCGAAATAAACGCGTTTTCTCAACCCTTGGAATCACAGTGTAACTGACTGGCTCAGAAGAGCCCACTGATTCAGCCCTTAACCCCAGTGTGCAGAAGTTGTCAAAACGTGTTTTTCAGCACAAATAAACACGTTTTGGCAACTTTGGTCACCAACATGTAAGTTATAGGGCAGGAACAGAACACTTTTCAAAACGTGTTTTTCAGCCCGAAATAAACGCGTTTTCTCAACTCCTGGAATCACAGTGTAACTGACTGGCTCAGAAGAGCCCACTGAGTCAGCCCTTAACCCCAGTGTGCAGAAGTTGTCAAAACGTGTTTTTCAGCACAAATAAACACGTTTTGGCAACTTTGGTCAACAACATGTAAGTTATAGGGCAGGAACAGAACACTTTTCAAAACGTGTTTTTCAGCCCGAAATAAACGCGTTTTCTCAACCCTTGGAATCACAGTGTAACTGACTGGCTCAGAAGAGCCCACTGAGTCAGCCCTTAACCCCAGTGTGCAGAAGTTGTCAAAACGTGTTTTTCAGCACAAATAAACACGTTTTGGCAACTTTGGTCAACAACATGTAAGTTATATGGCAGGAACAGAACACTTTTCAAAACGTGTTTTTCAGCCCGAAATAAACGCGTTTTCTCAACTCCTGGAATCACAGTGTAACTGACTGGCTCAGAAGAGCCCACTGAGTCAGCCCTTAACCCCAGTGTGCAGAAGTTGTCAAAACGTGTTTTTCAGCACAAATAAACACGTTTTGGCAACTTTGGTCAACAACATGTAAGTTATAGGGCAGGAACAGAACACTTTTCAAAACGTGTTTTTCAGCCCGAAATAAACGCGTTTTCTCAACCCTTGGAATCACAGTGTAACTGACTGGCTCAGAAGAGCCCACTGAGTCAGCCCTTAACCCCAGTGTGCAGAAGTTGTCAAAACGTGTTTTTCAGCACAAATAAACACGTTTTGGCAACTTTGGTCAACAACATGTAAGTTATAGGGCAGGAACAGAACACTTTTCAAAACGTGTTTTTCAGCCCGAAATAAACGCGTTTTCTCAACTCCTGGAATCACAGTGTAACTGACTGGCTCAGAAGAGCCCACTGAGTCAGCCCTTAACCCCAGTGTGCAGAAGTTGTCAAAACGTGTTTTTCAGCATAAATAAACACGTTTTGGCAACTTTGGTCAACAACATGTAAGTTATAGGGCAGGAACAGAACACTTTTCAAAACGTGTTTTTCAGCCCGAAATAAACGCGTTTTCTCAACTCTTGGAATCACAGTGTAACTGACTGGTTCAGAAGAGCCCACTGAGTCAGCCCTTAACCCCAGTGTGCAGAAGTTGTCAAAACGTGTTTTTCAGCACAAATAAACACGTTTTGGCAACTTTGGTCAACAACATGTAAGTTATAGGGCAGGAACAGAACACTTTTCAAAACGTGTTTTTCAGCCCGAAATAAACGCGTTTTCTCAACCCTTGGAATCACAGTGTAACTGACTGGCTCAGAAGAGCCCACTGATTCAGCCCTTAACCCCAGTGTGCAGAAGTTGTCAAAACGTGTTTTTCAGCACAAATAAACACGTTTTGGCAACTTTGGTCACCAACATGTAAGTTATAGGGCAGGAACAGAACACTTTTCAAAACGTGTTTTTCAGCCCGAAATAAACGCGTTTTCTCAACTCCTGGAATCACAGTGTAACTGACTGGCTCAGAAGAGCCCACTGAGTCAGCCCTTAACCCCAGTGTGCAGAAGTTGTCAAAACGTGTTTTTCAGCACAAATAAACACGTTTTGGCAACTTTGGTCAACAACATGTAAGTTATAGGGCAGGAACAGAACACTTTTCAAAACGTGTTTTTCAGCCCGAAATAAACGCGTTTTCTCAACCCTTGGAATCACAGTGTAACTGACTGGCTCAGAAGAGCCCACTGAGTCAGCCCTTAACCCCAGTGTGCAGAAGTTGTCAAAACGTGTTTTTCAGCACAAATAAACACGTTTTGGCAACTTTGGTCAACAACATGTAAGTTATAGGGCAGGAACAGAACACTTTTCAAAACGTGTTTTTCAGCCCGAAATAAACGCGTTTTCTCAACCCTTGGAATCACAGTGTAACTGACTGGCTCAGAAGAGCCCACTGAGTCAGCCCTTAACCCCAGTGTGCAGAAGTTGTCAAAACGTGTTTTTCAGCACAAATAAACACGTTTTGGCAACTTTGGTCAACAACATGTAAGTTATAGGGCAGGAACAGAACACTTTTCAAAACGTGTTTTTCAGCCCGAAATAAACGCGTTTTCTCAACTCCTGGAATCACAGTGTAACTGACTGGCTCAGAAGAGCCCACTGAGTCAGCCCTTAACCCCAGTGTGCAGAAGTTGTCAAAACGTGTTTTTCAGCATAAATAAACACGTTTTGGCAACTTTGGTCAACAACATGTAAGTTATAGGGCAGGAACAGAACACTTTTCAAAACGTGTTTTTCAGCCCGAAATAAACGCGTTTTCTCAACTCTTGGAATCACAGTGTAACTGACTGGTTCAGAAGAGCCCACTGAGTCAGCCCTTAACCCCAGTGTGCAGAAGTTGTCAAAACGTGTTTTTCAGCACAAATAAACACGTTTTGGCAACTTTGGTCAACAACATGTAAGTTATAGGGCAGGAACAGAACACTTTTCAAAACGTGTTTTTCAGCCCGAAATAAACGCGTTTTCTCAACCCTTGGAATCACAGTGTAACTGACTGGCTCAGAAGAGCCCACTGATTCAGCCCTTAACCCCAGTGTGCAGAAGTTGTCAAAACGTGTTTTTCAGCACAAATAAACACGTTTTGGCAACTTTGGTCACCAACATGTAAGTTATAGGGCAGGAACAGAACACTTTTCAAAACGTGTTTTTCAGCCCGAAATAAACGCGTTTTCTCAACTCCTGGAATCACAGTGTAACTGACTGGCTCAGAAGAGCCCACTGAGTCAGCCCTTAACCCCAGTGTGCAGAAGTTGTCAAAACGTGTTTTTCAGCACAAATAAACACGTTTTGGCAACTTTGGTCAACAACATGTAAGTTATAGGGCAGGAACAGAACACTTTTCAAAACGTGTTTTTCAGCCCGAAATAAACGCGTTTTCTCAACCCTTGGAATCACAGTGTAACTGACTGGCTCAGAAGAGCCCACTGAGTCAGCCCTTAACCCCAGTGTGCAGAAGTTGTCAAAACGTGTTTTTCAGCACAAATAAACACGTTTTGGCAACTTTGGTCAACAACATGTAAGTTATAGGGCAGGAACAGAACACTTTTCAAAACGTGTTTTTCAGCCCGAAATAAACGCGTTTTCTCAACCCTTGGAATCACAGTGTAACTGACTGGCTCAGAAGAGCCCACTGAGTCAGCCCTTAACCCCAGTGTGCAGAAGTTGTCAAAACGTGTTTTTCAGCACAAATAAACACGTTTTGGCAACTTTGGTCACCAACATGTAAGTTATAGGGCAGGAACAGAACACTTTTCAAAACGTGTTTTTCAGCCCGAAATAAACGCGTTTTCTCAACCCTTGGAATCACAGTGTAACTGACTGGCTCAGAAGAGCCCACTGAGTCAGCCCTTAACCCCAGTGTGCAGAAGTTGTCAAAACGTGTTTTTCAGCACAAATAAACACGTTTTGGCAACTTTGGTCACCAACATGTAAGTTATAGGGCAGGAACAGAACACTTTTCAAAACGTGTTTTTCAGCCCGAAATAAACGCGTTTTCTCAACCCTTGGAATCACAGTGTAACTGACTGGCTCAGAAGAGCCCACTGAGTCAGCCCTTAACCCCAGTGTGCAGAAGTTGTCAAAACGTGTTTTTAAGCACAAATAAACACGTTTTGGCAACTTTGGTCAACAACATGTAAGTTATAGGGCAGGAACAGAACACTTTTCAAAACGTGTTTTTCAGCCCGAAATAAACGCGTTTTCTCAACTCCTGGAATCACAGTGTAACTGACTGGCTCAGAAGAGCCCACTGAGTCAGCCCTTAACCCCAGTGTGCAGAAGTTGTCAAAACGTGTTTTTCAGCACAAATAAACACGTTTTGGCAACTTTGGTCAACAACATGTAAGTTATAGGGCAGGAACAGAACACTTTTCAAAACGTGTTTTTCAGCCCGAAATAAACGCGTTTTCTCAACCCTTGGAATCACAGTGTAACTGACTGGCTCAGAAGAGCCCACTGAGTCAGCCCTTAACCCCAGTGTGCAGAAGTTGTCAAAACGTGTTTTTCAGCACAAATAAACACGTTTTGGCAACTTTGGTCAACAACATGTAAGTTATAGGGCAGGAACAGAACACTTTTCAAAACGTGTTTTTCAGCCCGAAATAAACGCGTTTTCTCAACTCTTGGAATCACAGTGTAACTGACTGGCTCAGAAGAGCCCACTGATTCAGCCCTTAACCCCAGTGTGCAGAAGTTGTCAAAACGTGTTTTTCAGCACAAATAAACACGTTTTGGCAACTTTGGTCACCAACATGTAAGTTATAGGGCAGGAACAGAACACTTTTCAAAACGTGTTTTTCAGCCCGAAATAAACGCGTTTTCTCAACCCTTGGAATCACAGTGTAACTGACTGGCTCAGAAGAGCCCACTGAGTCAGCCCTTAACCCCAGTGTGCAGAAGTTGTCAAAACGTGTTTTTCAGCACAAATAAACACGTTTTGGCAACTTTGGTCACCAACATGTAAGTTATAGGGCAGGAACAGAACACTTTTCAAAACGTGTTTTTCAGCCCGAAATAAACGCGTTTTCTCAACCCTTGGAATCACAGTGTAACTGACTGGCTCAGAAGAGCCCACTGAGTCAGCCCTTAACCCCAGTGTGCAGAAGTTGTCAAAACGTGTTTTTAAGCACAAATAAACACGTTTTGGCAACTTTGGTCAACAACATGTAAGTTATAGGGCAGGAACAGAACACTTTTCAAAACGTGTTTTTCAGCCCGAAATAAACGCGTTTTCTCAACTCCTGGAATCACAGTGTAACTGACTGGCTCAGAAGAGCCCACTGAGTCAGCCCTTAACCCCAGTGTGCAGAAGTTGTCAAAACGTGTTTTTCAGCACAAATAAACACGTTTTGGCAACTTTGGTCAACAACATGTAAGTTATAGGGCAGGAACAGAACACTTTTCAAAACGTGTTTTTCAGCCCGAAATAAACGCGTTTTCTCAACCCTTGGAATCACAGTGTAACTGACTGGCTCAGAAGAGCCCACTGAGTCAGCCCTTAACCCCAGTGTGCAGAAGTTGTCAAAACGTGTTTTTCAGCACAAATAAACACGTTTTGGCAACTTTGGTCAACAACATGTAAGTTATAGGGCAGGAACAGAACACTTTTCAAAACGTGTTTTTCAGCCCGAAATAAACGCGTTTTCTCAACTCTTGGAATCACAGTGTAACTGACTGGCTCAGAAGAGCCCACTGATTCAGCCCTTAACCCCAGTGTGCAGAAGTTGTCAAAACGTGTTTTTCAGCACAAATAAACACGTTTTGGCAACTTTGGTCACCAACATGTAAGTTATAGGGCAGGAACAGAACACTTTTCAAAACGTGTTTTTCAGCCCGAAATAAACGCGTTTTCTCAACCCTTGGAATCACAGTGTAACTGACTGGCTCAGAAGAGCCCACTGAGTCAGCCCTTAACCCCAGTGTGCAGAAGTTGTCAAAACGTGTTTTTCAGCACAAATAAACACGTTTTGGCAACTTTGGTCAACAACATGTAAGTTATAGGGCAGGAACAGAACACTTTTCAAAACGTGTTTTTCAGCCCGAAATAAACGCGTTTTCTCAACTCCTGGAATCACAGTGTAACTGACTGGCTCAGAAGAGCCCACTGAGTCAGCCCTTAACCCCAGTGTGCAGAAGTTGTCAAAACGTGTTTTTCAGCCCAAATAAACACGTTTTGGCAACTTTGGTCAACAACATGTAAGTTATAGGGCAGGAACAGAACACTTTTCAAAACGTGTTTTTCAGCCCGAAATAAACGCGTTTTCTCAACCCTTGGAATCACAGTGTAACTGACTGGCTCAGAAGAGCCCACTGAGTCAGCCCTTAACCCCAGTGTGCAGAAGTTGTCAAAACGTGTTTTTAAGCACAAATAAACACGTTTTGGCAACTTTGGTCACCAACATGTAAGTTATAGGGCAGGAACAGAACACTTTTCAAAACGTGTTTTTCAGCCCGAAATAAACGCGTTTTCTCAACTCCTGGAATCACAGTATAACTGACTGGCTCAGAAGAGCCCACTGAGTCAGCCCTTAACCCCAGTGTGCAGAAGTTGTCAAAACGTGTTTTTCAGCACAAATAAACACGTTTTGGCAACTTTGGTCAACAACATGTAAGTTATAGGGCAGGAACAGAACACTTTTCAAAACGTGTTTTTCAGCCCGAAATAAACGCGTTTTCTCAACTCCTGGAATCACAGTGTAACTGACTGGCTCAGAAGAGCCCACTGAGTCAGCCCTTAACCCCAGTGTGCAGAAGTTGTCAAAACGTGTTTTTCAGCACAAATAAACACGTTTTGGCAACTTTGGTCAACAACATGTAAGTTATAGGGCAGGAACAGAACACTTTTCAAAACGTGTTTTTCAGCCCGAAATAAACGCGTTTTCTCAACCCTTGGAATCACAGTGTAACTGACTGGCTCAGAAGAGCCCACTGAGTCAGCCCTTAACCCCAGTGTGCAGAAGTTGTCAAAACGTGTTTTTCAGCACAAATAAACACGTTTTGGCAACTTTGGTCAACAACATGTAAGTTATAGGGCAGGAACAGAACACTTTTCAAAACGTGTTTTTCAGCCCGAAATAAACGCGTTTTCTCAACTCCTGGAATCACAGTGTAACTGACTGGCTCAGAAGAGCCCACTGAGTCAGCCCTTAACCCCAGTGTGCAGAAGTTGTCAAAACGTGTTTTTCAGCACAAATAAACACGTTTTGGCAACTTTGGTCAACAACATGTAAGTTATAGGGCAGGAACAGAACACTTTTCAAAACGTGTTTTTCAGCCCGAAATAAACGCGTTTTCTCAACTCTTGGAATCACAGTGTAACTGACTGGTTCAGAAGAGCCCACTGAGTCAGCCCTTAACCCCAGTGTGCAGAAGTTGTCAAAACGTGTTTTTCAGCACAAATAAACACGTTTTGGCAACTTTGGTCAACAACATGTAAGTTATAGGGCAGGAACAGAACACTTTTCAAAACGTGTTTTTCAGCCCGAAATAAACGCGTTTTCTCAACTCCTGGAATCACAGTGTAACTGACTGGCTCAGAAGAGCCCACTGAGCCAGCCCTTAATCCCAGTGTGCAGAAGTTGTCAAAACGTGTTTTTCAGCACAAATAAACACGTTTTGGCAACTTTGGTCACCAACATGTAAGTTATAGGGCAGGAACAGAACACTTTTCAAAACGTGTTTTTCAGCCCGAAATAAACGCGTTTTCTCAACTCCTGGAATCACAGTGTAACTGACTGGCTCAGAAGAGCCCACTGAGTCAGCCCTTAACCCCAGTGTGCAGAAGTTGTCAAAACGTGTTTTTCAGCACAAATAAACACGTTTTGGCAACTTTGGTCAACAACATGTAAGTTATAGGGCAGGAACAGAACACTTTTCAAAACGTGTTTTTCAGCCCGAAATAAACGCGTTTTCTCAACCCTTGGAATCACAGTGTAACTGACTGGCTCAGAAGAGCCCACTGAGTCAGCCCTTAACCCCAGTGTGCAGAAGTTGTCAAAACGTGTTTTTCAGCACAAATAAACACGTTTTGGCAACTTTGGTCAACAACATGTAAGTTATAGGGCAGGAACAGAACACTTTTCAAAACGTGTTTTTCAGCCCGAAATAAACGCGTTTTCTCAACCCTTGGAATCACAGTGTAACTGACTGGCTCAGAAGAGCCCACTGAGTCAGCCCTTAACCCCAGTGTGCAGAAGTTGTCAAAACGTGTTTTTCAGCACAAATAAACACGTTTTGGCAACTTTGGTCACCAACATGTAAGTTATAGGGCAGGAACAGAACACTTTTCAAAACGTGTTTTTCAGCCCGAAATAAACGCGTTTTCTCAACCCTTGGAATCACAGTGTAACTGACTGGCTCAGAAGAGCCCACTGAGTCAGCCCTTAACCCCAGTGTGCAGAAGTTGTCAAAACGTGTTTTTCAGCACAAATAAACACGTTTTGGCAACTTTGGTCACCAACATGTAAGTTATAGGGCAGGAACAGAACACTTTTCAAAACGTGTTTTTCAGTCCGAAATAAACGCGTTTTCTCAACCCTTGGAATCACAGTGTAACTGACTGGCTCAGAAGAGCCCACTGAGTCAGCCCTTAACCCCAGTGTGCAAAAGTTGTCAAAACGTGTTTTTAAGCACAAATAAACACGTCTTGGCAACTTTGGTCACCAACATGTAAGTTATAGGGCAGGAACAGAACACTTTTCAAAACGTGTTTTTCAGCCCGAAATAAACGCGTTTTCTCAACCCTTGGAATCACAGTGTAACTGACTGGCTCAGAAGAGCCCACTGAGTCAGCCCTTAACCCCAGTGTGCAGAAGTTGTCAAAACGTGTTTTTCAGCACAAATAAACACGTTTTGGCAACTTTGGTCAACAACATGTAAGTTATAGGGCAGGAACAGAACACTTTTCAAAACGTGTTTTTCAGCCCGAAATAAACGCGTTTTCTCAACTCTTGGAATCACAGTGTAACTGACTGGCTCAGAAGAGCCCACTGATTCAGCCCTTAACCCCAGTGTGCAGAAGTTGTCAAAACGTGTTTTTCAGCACAAATAAACACGTTTTGGCAACTTTGGTCACCAACATGTAAGTTATAGGGCAGGAACAGAACACTTTTCAAAACGTGTTTTTCAGCCCGAAATAAACGCGTTTTCTCAACTCCTGGAATCACAGTGTAACTGACTGGCTCAGAAGAGCCCACTGAGTCAGCCCTTAACCCCAGTGTGCAGAAGTTGTCAAAACGTGTTTTTCAGCACAAATAAACACGTTTTGGCAACTTTGGTCAACAACATGTAAGTTATAGGGCAGGAACAGAACACTTTTCAAAACGTGTTTTTCAGCCCGAAATAAACGCGTTTTCTCAACCCTTGGAATCACAGTGTAACTGACTGGCTCAGAAGAGCCCACTGAGTCAGCCCTTAACCCCAGTGTGCAGAAGTTGTCAAAACGTGTTTTTCAGCACAAATAAACACGTTTTGGCAACTTTGGTCAACAACATGTAAGTTATAGGGCAGGAACAGAACACTTTTCAAAACGTGTTTTTCAGCCCGAAATAAACGCGTTTTCTCAACCCTTGGAATCACAGTGTAACTGACTGGCTCAGAAGAGCCCACTGAGTCAGCCCTTAACCCCAGTGTGCAGAAGTTGTCAAAACGTGTTTTTCAGCACAAATAAACACGTTTTGGCAACTTTGGTCAACAACATGTAAGTTATAGGGCAGGAACAGAACACTTTTCAAAACGTGTTTTTCAGCCCGAAATAAACGCGTTTTCTCAACTCCTGGAATCACAGTGTAACTGACTGGCTCAGAAGAGCCCACTGAGTCAGCCCTTAACCCCAGTGTGCAGAAGTTGTCAAAACGTGTTTTTCAGCATAAATAAACACGTTTTGGCAACTTTGGTCAACAACATGTAAGTTATAGGGCAGGAACAGAACACTTTTCAAAACGTGTTTTTCAGCCCGAAATAAACGCGTTTTCTCAACTCTTGGAATCACAGTGTAACTGACTGGTTCAGAAGAGCCCACTGAGTCAGCCCTTAACCCCAGTGTGCAGAAGTTGTCAAAACGTGTTTTTCAGCACAAATAAACACGTTTTGGCAACTTTGGTCAACAACATGTAAGTTATAGGGCAGGAACAGAACACTTTTCAAAACGTGTTTTTCAGCCCGAAATAAACGCGTTTTCTCAACCCTTGGAATCACAGTGTAACTGACTGGCTCAGAAGAGCCCACTGATTCAGCCCTTAACCCCAGTGTGCAGAAGTTGTCAAAACGTGTTTTTCAGCACAAATAAACACGTTTTGGCAACTTTGGTCACCAACATGTAAGTTATAGGGCAGGAACAGAACACTTTTCAAAACGTGTTTTTCAGCCCGAAATAAACGCGTTTTCTCAACTCCTGGAATCACAGTGTAACTGACTGGCTCAGAAGAGCCCACTGAGTCAGCCCTTAACCCCAGTGTGCAGAAGTTGTCAAAACGTGTTTTTCAGCACAAATAAACACGTTTTGGCAACTTTGGTCAACAACATGTAAGTTATAGGGCAGGAACAGAACACTTTTCAAAACGTGTTTTTCAGCCCGAAATAAACGCGTTTTCTCAACCCTTGGAATCACAGTGTAACTGACTGGCTCAGAAGAGCCCACTGAGTCAGCCCTTAACCCCAGTGTGCAGAAGTTGTCAAAACGTGTTTTTCAGCACAAATAAACACGTTTTGGCAACTTTGGTCACCAACATGTAAGTTATAGGGCAGGAACAGAACACTTTTCAAAACGTGTTTTTCAGCCCGAAATAAACGCGTTTTCTCAACCCTTGGAATCACAGTGTAACTGACTGGCTCAGAAGAGCCCACTGAGTCAGCCCTTAACCCCAGTGTGCAGAAGTTGTCAAAACGTGTTTTTCAGCACAAATAAACACGTTTTGGCAACTTTGGTCACCAACATGTAAGTTATAGGGCAGGAACAGAACACTTTTCAAAACGTGTTTTTCAGCCCGAAATAAACGCGTTTTCTCAACCCTTGGAATCACAGTGTAACTGACTGGCTCAGAAGAGCCCACTGAGTCAGCCCTTAACCCCAGTGTGCAGAAGTTGTCAAAACGTGTTTTTAAGCACAAATAAACACGTTTTGGCAACTTTGGTCAACAACATGTAAGTTATAGGGCAGGAACAGAACACTTTTCAAAACGTGTTTTTCAGCCCGAAATAAACGCGTTTTCTCAACTCCTGGAATCACAGTGTAACTGACTGGCTCAGAAGAGCCCACTGAGTCAGCCCTTAACCCCAGTGTGCAGAAGTTGTCAAAACGTGTTTTTCAGCACAAATAAACACGTTTTGGCAACTTTGGTCAACAACATGTAAGTTATAGGGCAGGAACAGAACACTTTTCAAAACGTGTTTTTCAGCCCGAAATAAACGCGTTTTCTCAACCCTTGGAATCACAGTGTAACTGACTGGCTCAGAAGAGCCCACTGAGTCAGCCCTTAACCCCAGTGTGCAGAAGTTGTCAAAACGTGTTTTTCAGCACAAATAAACACGTTTTGGCAACTTTGGTCAACAACATGTAAGTTATAGGGCAGGAACAGAACACTTTTCAAAACGTGTTTTTCAGCCCGAAATAAACGCGTTTTCTCAACTCTTGGAATCACAGTGTAACTGACTGGCTCAGAAGAGCCCACTGATTCAGCCCTTAACCCCAGTGTGCAGAAGTTGTCAAAACGTGTTTTTCAGCACAAATAAACACGTTTTGGCAACTTTGGTCACCAACATGTAAGTTATAGGGCGGGAACAGAACACTTTTCAAAACGTGTTTTTCAGCCCGAAATAAACGCGTTTTCTCAACTCCTGGAATCACAGTGTAACTGACTGGCTCAGAAGAGCCCACTGAGTCAGCCCTTAACCCCAGTGTGCAGAAGTTGTCAAAACGTGTTTTTCAGCACAAATAAACACGTTTTGGCAACTTTGGTCAACAACATGTAAGTTATAGGGCAGGAACAGAACACATTTCAAAACGTGTTTTTCAGCCCGAAATAAACGCGTTTTCTCAACCCTTGGAATCACAGTGTAACTGACTGGCTCAGAAGAGCCCACTGAGTCAGCCCTTAACCCCAGTGTGCAGAAGTTGTCAAAACGTGTTTTTCAGCACAAATAAACACGTTTTGGCAACTTTGGTCAACAACATGTAAGTTATAGGGCAGGAACAGAACACTTTTCAAAACGTGTTTTTCAGCCCGAAATAAACGCGTTTTCTCAACTCCTGGAATCACAGTGTAACTGACTGGCTCAGAAGAGCCCACTGAGTCAGCCCTTAACCCCAGTGTGCAGAAGTTGTCAAAACGTGTTTTTCAGCACAAATAAACACGTTTTGGCAACTTTGGTCAACAACATGTAAGTTATAGGGCAGGAACAGAACACTTTTCAAAACGTGTTTTTCAGCCCGAAATAAACGCGTTTTCTCAACTCCTGGAATCACAGTGTAACTGACTGGCTCAGAAGAGCCCACTGAGTCAGCCCTTAACCCCAGTGTGCAGAAGTTGTCAAAACGTGTTTTTCAGCACAAATAAACACGTTTTGGCAACTTTGGTCAACAACATGTAAGTTATAGGGCAGGAACAGAACACTTTTCAAAACGTGTTTTTCAGCCCGAAATAAACGCGTTTTCTCAACCCTTGGAATCACAGTGTAACTGACTGGCTCAGAAGAGCCCACTGAGTCAGCCCTTAACCCCAGTGTGCAGAAGTTGTCAAAACGTGTTTTTCAGCACAAATAAACACGTTTTGGCAACTTTGGTCACCAACATGTAAGTTATAGGGCAGGAACAGAACACTTTTCAAAACGTGTTTTTCAGCCCGAAATAAACGCGTTTTCTCAACCCTTGGAATCACAGTGTAACTGACTGGCTCAGAAGAGCCCACTGAGTCAGCCCTTAACCCCAGTGTGCAGAAGTTGTCAAAACGTGTTTTTCAGCACAAATAAACACGTTTTGGCAACTTTGGTCAACAACATGTAAGTTATAGGGCAGGAACAGAACACTTTTCAAAACGTGTTTTTCAGCCCGAAATAAACGCGTTTTCTCAACTCCTGGAATCACAGTGTAACTGACTGGCTCAGAAGAGCCCACTGAGTCAGCCCTTAACCCCAGTGTGCAGAAGTTGTCAAAACGTGTTTTTCAGCACAAATAAACACGTTTTGGCAACTTTGGTCAACAACATGTAAGTTATAGGGCAGGAACAGAACACTTTTCAAAACGTGTTTTTCAGCCCGAAATAAACGCGTTTTCTCAACTCCTGGAATCACAGTGTAACCGACTGGCTCAGAAGAGCCCACTGTGTCAGCCCTTAACCCCAGTGTGCAGAAGTTGTCAAAACGTGTTTTTCAGCACAAATAAACACGTTTTGGCAACTTTGGTCAACAACATGTAAGTTATAGGGCAGGAACAGAACACTTTTCAAAACGTGTTTTTCAGCCCGAAATAAACGCGTTTTCTCAACTCCTGGAATCACAGTGTAACTGACTGGCTCAGAAGAGCCCACTGAGTCAGCCCTTAACCCCAGTGTGCAGAAGTTGTCAAAACGTGTTTTTCAGCACAAATAAACACGTTTTGGCAACTTTGGTCAACAACATGTAAGTTATAGGGCAGGAACAGAACACTTTTCAAAACGTGTTTTTCAGCCCGAAATAAACGCGTTTTCTCAACCCTTGGAATCACAGTGTAACTGACTGGCTCAGAAGAGCCCACTGAGTCAGCCCTTAACCCCAGTGTGCAGAAGTTGTCAAAACGTGTTTTTCAGCACAAATAAACACGTTTTGGCAACTTTGGTCACCAACATGTAAGTTATAGGGCAGGAACAGAACACTTTTCAAAACGTGTTTTTCAGCCCGAAATAAACGCGTTTTCTCAACTCCTGGAATCACAGTGTAACTGACTGGCTCAGAAGAGCCCACTGAGTCAGTCCTTAACCCCAGTGTGCAGAAGTTGTCAAAACGTGTTTTTCAGCACAAATAAACACGTTTTGGCAACTTTGGTCAACAACATGTAAGTTATAGGGCAGGAACAGAACACTTTTCAAAACGTGTTTTTCAGCCCGAAATAAACGCGTTTTCTCAACTCTTGGAATCACAGTGTAAGTGACTGGCTCAGAAGAGCCCACTGAGTCAGCCCTTAACCCCAGTGTGCAGAAGTTGTCAAAACGTGTTTTTCAGCACAAATAAACACGTTTTGGCAACTTTGGTCAACAACATGTAAGTTATAGGGCAGGAACAGAACACTTTTCAAAACGTGTTTTTCAGCCCGAAATAAACGCGTTTTCTCAACTCTTGGAATCACAGTGTAACTGACTGGCTCAGAAGAGCCCACTGAGTCAGCCCTTAACCCCAGTGTGCAGAAGTTGTCAAAACGTGTTTTTCAGCACAAATAAACACGTTTTGGCAACTTTGGTCAACAACATGTAAGTTATAGGGCAGGAACAGAACACTTTTCAAAACGTGTTTTTCAGCCCGAAAGAAACGCGTTTTCTCAACTCTTGGAATCACAGTGTAACTGACTGGCTCAGAAGAGCCCACTGATTCAGCCCTTAACCCCAGTGTGCAGAAGTTGTCAAAACGTGTTTTTCAGCACAAATAAACACGTTTTGGCAACTTTGGTCACCAACATGTAAGTTATAGGGCAGGAACAGAACACTTTTCAAAACGTGTTTTTCAGCCCGAAATAAACGCGTTTTCTCAACTCCTGGAATCACAGTGTAACTGACTGGCTCAGAAGAGCCCACTGAGTCAGCCCTTAACCCCAGTGTGCAGAAGTTGTCAAAACGTGTTTTTCAGCACAAATAAACACGTTTTGGCAACTTTGGTCAACAACATGTAAGTTATAGGGCAGGAACAGAACACTTTTCAAAACGTGTTTTTCAGCCCGAAATAAACGCGTTTTCTCAACTCTTGGAATCACAGTGTAACTGACTGGCTCAGAAGAGCCCACTGAGTCAGCCCTTAACCCCAGTGTGCAGAAGTTGTCAAAACGTGTTTTTCAGCACAAATAAACACGTTTTGGCAACTTTGGTCAACAACATGTAAGTTATAGGGCAGGAACAGAACACTTTTCAAAACGTGTTTTTCAGCCCGAAATAAACGCGTTTTCTCAACTCTTGGAATCACAGTGTAACTGACTGGCTCAGAAGAGCCCACTGATTCAGCCCTTAACCCCAGTGTGCAGAAGTTGTCAAAACGTGTTTTTCAGCACAAATAAACACGTTTTGGCAACTTTGGTCACCAACATGTAAGTTATAGGGCAGGAACAGAACACTTTTCAAAACGTGTTTTTCAGCCCGAAATAAACGCGTTTTCTCAACTCCTGGAATCACAGTGTAACTGACTGGCTCAGAAGAGCCCAATGAGTCAGCCCTTAACCCCAGTGTGCAGAAGTTGTCAAAACGTGTTTTTCAGCACAAATAAACACGTTTTGGCAACTTTGGTCAACAACATGTAAGTTATAGGGCAGGAACAGAACACTTTTCAAAACGTGTTTTTCAGCCCGAAATAAACGCGTTTTCTCAACCCTTGGAATCACAGTGTAACTGACTGGCTCAGAAGAGCCCAATGAGTCAGCCCTTAACCCCAGTGTGCAGAAGTTGTCAAAACGTGTTTTTCAGCACAAATAAACACGTTTTGGCAACTTTGGTCAACAACATGTAAGTTATAGGGCAGGAACAGAACACTTTTCAAAACGTGTTTTTCAGCCCGAAATAAACGCGTTTTCTCAACTCTTGGAATCACAGTGTAACTGACTGGCTCAGAAGAGCCCACTGATTCAGCCCTTAACCCCAGTGTGCTGAAGTTGTCAAAACGTGTTTTTCAGCACAAATAAACACGTTTTGGCAACTTTGGTCACCAACATGTAAGTTATAGGGCAGGAACAGAACACTTTTCAAAACGTGTTTTTCAGCCCGAAATAAACGCGTTTTCTCAACCCTTGGAATCACAGTGTAACTGACTGGCTCAGAAGAGCCCACTGAGTCAGCCCTTAACCCCAGTGTGCAGAAGTTGTCAAAACGTGTTTTTCAGCACAAATAAACACGTTTTGGCAACTTTGGTCAACAACATGTAAGTTATAGGGCAGGAACAGAACACTTTTCAAAACGTGTTTTTCAGCCCGAAATAAACGCGTTTTCTCAACTCTTGGAATCACAGTGTAACTGACTGGCTCAGAAGAGCCCACTGATTCAGCCCTTAACCCCAGTGTGCAGAAGTTGTCAAAACGTGTTTTTCAGCACAAATAAACACGTTTTGGCAACTTTGGTCACCAACATGTAAGTTATAGGGCAGGAACAGAACACTTTTCAAAACGTGTTTTTCAGCCCGAAATAAACGCGTTTTCTCAACTCCTGGAATCACAGTGTAACTGACTGGCTCAGAAGAGCCCACTGAGTCAGCCCTTAACCCCAGTGTGCAGAAGTTGTCAAAACGTGTTTTTCAGCACAAATAAACACGTTTTGGCAACTTTGGTCAACAACATGTAAGTTATAGGGCAGGAACAGAACACTTTTCAAAACGTGTTTTTCAGCCCGAAATAAACGCGTTTTCTCAACCCTTGGAATCACAGTGTAACTGACTGGCTCAGAAGAGCCCACTGAGTCAGCCCTTAACCCCAGTGTGCAGAAGTTGTCAAAACGTGTTTTTCAGCACAAATAAACACGTTTTGGCAACTTTGGTCAACAACATGTAAGTTATAGGGCAGGAACAGAACACTTTTCAAAACGTGTTTTTCAGCCCGAAATAAACGCGTTTTCTCAACTCCTGGAATCACAGTGTAACTGACTGGCTCAGAAGAGCCCACTGAGTCAGCCCTTAACCCCAGTGTGCAGAAGTTGTCAAAACGTGTTTTTCAGCATAAATAAACACGTTTTGGCAACTTTGGTCAACAACATGTAAGTTATAGGGCAGGAACAGAACACTTTTCAAAACGTGTTTTTCAGCCCGAAATAAACGCGTTTTCTCAACTCTTGGAATCACAGTGTAACTGACTGGTTCAGAAGAGCCCACTGAGTCAGCCCTTAACCCCAGTGTGCAGAAGTTGTCAAAACGTGTTTTTCAGCACAAATAAACACGTTTTGGCAACTTTGGTCAACAACATGTAAGTTATAGGGCAGGAACAGAACACTTTTCAAAACGTGTTCTTCAGCCCGAAATAAACGCGTTTTCTCAACCCTTGGAATCACAGTGTAACTGACTGGCTCAGAAGAGCCCACTGATTCAGCCCTTAACCCCAGTGTGCAGAAGTTGTCAAAACGTGTTTTTCAGCACAAATAAACACGTTTTGGCAACTTTGGTCACCAACATGTAAGTTATAGGGCAGGAACAGAACACTTTTCAAAACGTGTTTTTCAGCCCGAAATAAACGCGTTTTCTCAACTCCTGGAATCACAGTGTAACTGACTGGCTCAGAAGAGCCCACTGAGTCAGCCCTTAACCCCAGTGTGCAGAAGTTGTCAAAACGTGTTTTTCAGCACAAATAAACACGTTTTGGCAACTTTGGTCAACAACATGTAAGTTATAGGGCAGGAACAGAACACTTTTCAAAACGTGTTTTTCAGCCCGAAATAAACGCGTTTTCTCAACCCTTGGAATCACAGTGTAACTGACTGGCTCAGAAGAGCCCACTGAGTCAGCCCTTAACCCCAGTGTGCAGAAGTTGTCAAAACGTGTTTTTCAGCACAAATAAACACGTTTTGGCAACTTTGGTCAACAACATGTAAGTTATAGGGCAGGAACAGAACACTTTTCAAAACGTGTTTTTCAGCCCGAAATAAACGCGTTTTCTCAACCCTTGGAATCACAGTGTAACTGACTGGCTCAGAAGAGCCCACTGAGTCAGCCCTTAACCCCAGTGTGCAGAAGTTGTCAAAACGTGTTTTTCAGCACAAATAAACACGTTTTGGCAACTTTGGTCACCAACATGTAAGTTATAGGGCAGGAACAGAACACTTTTCAAAACGTGTTTTTCAGCCCGAAATAAACGCGTTTTCTCAACCCTTGGAATCACAGTGTAACTGACTGGCTCAGAAGAGCCCACTGAGTCAGCCCTTAACCCCAGTGTGCAGAAGTTGTCAAAACGTGTTTTTCAGCACAAATAAACACGTTTTGGCAACTTTGGTCACCAACATGTAAGTTATAGGGCAGGAACAGAACACTTTTCAAAACGTGTTTTTCAGCCCGAAATAAACGCGTTTTCTCAACCCTTGGAATCACAGTGTAACTGACTGGCTCAGAAGAGCCCACTGAGTCAGCCCTTAACCCCAGTGTGCAGAAGTTGTCAAAACGTGTTTTTAAGCACAAATAAACACGTTTTGGCAACTTTGGTCAACAACATGTAAGTTATAGGGCAGGAACAGAACACTTTTCAAAACGTGTTTTTCAGCCCGAAATAAACGCGTTTTCTCAACTCCTGGAATCACAGTGTAACTGACTGGCTCAGAAGAGCCCACTGAGTCAGCCCTTAACCCCAGTGTGCAGAAGTTGTCAAAACGTGTTTTTCAGCACAAATAAACACGTTTTGGCAACTTTGGTCAACAACATGTAAGTTATAGGGCAGGAACAGAACACTTTTCAAAACGTGTTTTTCAGCCCGAAATAAACGCGTTTTCTCAACCCTTGGAATCACAGTGTAACTGACTGGCTCAGAAGAGCCCACTGAGTCAGCCCTTAACCCCAGTGTGCAGAAGTTGTCAAAACGTGTTTTTCAGCACAAATAAACACGTTTTGGCAACTTTGGTCAACAACATGTAAGTTATAGGGCAGGAACAGAACACTTTTCAAAACGTGTTTTTCAGCCAGAAATAAACGCGTTTTCTCAACTCTTGGAATCACAGTGTAACTGACTGGCTCAGAAGAGCCCACTGATTCAGCCCTTAACCCCAGTGTGCAGAAGTTGTCAAAACGTGTTTTTCAGCACAAATAAACACGTTTTGGCAACTTTGGTCACCAACATGTAAGTTATAGGGCAGGAACAGAACACTTTTCAAAACGTGTTTTTCAGCCCGAAATAAACGCGTTTTCTCAACTCCTGGAATCACAGTGTAACTGACTGGCTCAGAAGAGCCCACTGAGTCAGCCCTTAACCCCAGTGTGCAGAAGTTGTCAAAACGTGTTTTTCAGCACAAATAAACACGTTTTGGCAACTTTGGTCAACAACATGTAAGTTATAGGGCAGGAACAGAACACTTTTCAAAACGTGTTTTTCAGCCCGAAATAAACGCGTTTTCTCAACCCTTGGAATCACAGTGTAACTGACTGGCTCAGAAGAGCCCACTGAGTCAGCCCTTAACCCCAGTGTGCAGAAGTTGTCAAAACGTGTTTTTCAGCACAAATAAACACGTTTTGGCAACTTTGGTCAACAACATGTAAGTTATAGGGCAGGAACAGAACACTTTTCAAAACGTGTTTTTCAGCCCGAAATAAACGCGTTTTCTCAACTCCTGGAATCACAGTGTAACTGACTGGCTCAGAAGAGCCCACTGAGTCAGCCCTTAACCCCAGTGTGCAGAAGTTGTCAAAACGTGTTTTTCAGCACAAATAAACACGTTTTGGCAACTTTGGTCAACAACATGTAAGTTATAGGGCAGGAACAGAACACTTTTCAAAACGTGTTTTTCAGCCCGAAATAAACGCGTTTTCTCAACTCTTGGAATCACAGTGTAACTGACTGGCTCAGAAGAGCCCACTGATTCAGCCCTTAACCCCAGTGTGCAGAAGTTGTCAAAACGTGTTTTTCAGCACAAATAAACACGTTTTGGCAACTTTGGTCACCAACATGTAAGTTATAGGGCAGGAACAGAACACTTTTCAAAACGTGTTTTTCAGCCCGAAATAAACGCGTTTTCTCAACTCCTGGAATCACAGTGTAACTGACTGGCTCAGAAGAGCCCACTGAGTCAGCCCTTAACCCCAGTGTGCAGAAGTTGTCAAAACGTGTTTTTCAGCACAAATAAACACGTTTTGGCAACTTTGGTCAACAACATGTAAGTTATAGGGCAGGAACAGAACACTTTTCAAAACGTGTTTTTCAGCCCGAAATAAACGCGTTTTCTCAACCCTTGGAATCACAGTGTAACTGACTGGCTCAGAAGAGCCCACTGAGTCAGCCCTTAACCCCAGTGTGCAGAAGTTGTCAAAACGTGTTTTTCAGCACAAATAAACACGTTTTGGCAACTTTGGTCAACAACATGTAAGTTATAGGGCAGGAACAGAACACTTTTCAAAACGTGTTTTTCAGCCCGAAATAAACGCGTTTTCTCAACTCCTGGAATCACAGTGTAACTGACTGGCTCAGAAGAGCCCACTGAGTCAGCCCTTAACCCCAGTGTGCAGAAGTTGTCAAAACGTGTTTTTCAGCACAAATAAACACGTTTTGGCAACTTTGGTCAACAACATGTAAGTTATAGGGCAGGAACAGAACACTTTTCAAAACGTGTTTTTCAGCCCGAAATAAACGCGTTTTCTCAACCCTTGGAATCACAGTGTAACTGACTGGCTCAGAAGAGCCCACTGAGTCAGCCCTTAACCCCAGTGTGCAGAAGTTGTCAAAACGTGTTTTTCAGCACAAATAAACACGTTTTGGCAACTTTGGTCACCAACATGTAAGTTATAGGGCAGGAACAGAACACTTTTCAAAACGTGTTTTTCAGCCCGAAATAAACGCGTTTTCTCAACCCTTGGAATCACAGTGTAACTGACTGGCTCAGAAGAGCCCACTGAGTCAGCCCTGAACCCCAGTGTGCAGAAGTTGTCAAAACGTGTTTTTCAGCACAAATAAACACGTTTTGGCAACTTTGGTCACCAACATGTAAGTTATAGGGCAGGAACAGAACACTTTTCAAAACGTGTTTTTCAGCCCGAAATAAACGCGTTTTCTCAACTCCTGGAATCACAGTGTAACTGACTGGCTCAGAAGAGCCCACTGTGTCAGCCCTTAACCCCAGTGTGCAGAAGTTGTCAAAACGTGTTTTTCAGCACAAATAAACACGTTTTGGCAACTTTGGTCAACAACATGTAAGTTATAGGGCAGGAACAGAACACTTTTCAAAACGTGTTTTTCAGCCCGAAATAAACGCGTTTTCTCAACTCCTGGAATCACAGTGTAACTGACTGGCTCAGAAGAGCCCACTGAGTCAGCCCTTAACCCCAGTGTGCAGAAGTTGTCAAAACGTGTTTTTCAGCACAAATAAACACGTTTTGGCAACTTTGGTCAACAACATGTAAGTTATAGGGCAGGAACAGAAAACTTTTCAAAACGTGTTTTTCAGCCCGAAATAAACGCGTTTTCTCAACCCTTGGAATCACAGTGTAACTGACTGGCTCAGAAGAGCCCACTGAGTCAGCCCTTAACCCCAGTGTGCAGAAGTTGTCAAAACGTGTTTTTCAGCACAAATAAACACGTTTTGGCAACTTTGGTCACCAACATGTAAGTTATAGGGCAGGAACAGAACACTTTTCAAAACGTGTTTTTCAGCCCGAAATAAACGCGTTTTCTCAACTCCTGGAATCACAGTGTAACTGACTAGCTCAGAAGAGCCCACTGAGTCAGTCCTTAACCCCAGTGTGCAGAAGTTGTCAAAACGTGTTTTTCAGCACAAATAAACACGTTTTGGCAACTTTGGTCAACAACATGTAAGTTATAGGGCAGGAACAGAACACTTTTCAAAACGTGTTTTTCAGCCCGAAATAAACGCGTTTTCTCAACTCTTGGAATCACAGTGTAAGTGACTGGCTCAGAAGAGCCCACTGAGTCAGCCCTTAACCCCAGTGTGCAGAAGTTGTCAAAACGTGTTTTTCAGCACAAATAAACACGTTTTGGCAACTTTGGTCAACAACATGTAAGTTATAGGGCAGGAACAGAACACTTTTCAAAACGTGTTTTTCAGCCCGAAATAAACGCGTTTTCTCAACTCCTGGAATCACAGTGTAACTGACTGGCTCAGAAGAGCCCACTGAGTCAGCCCTTAACCCCAGTGTGCAGAAGTTGTCAAAACGTGTTTTTCAGCATAAATAAACACGTTTTGGCAACTTTGGTCAACAACATGTAAGTTATAGGGCAGGAACAGAACACTTTTCAAAACGTGTTTTTCAGCCCGAAATAAACGCGTTTTCTCAACTCTTGGAATCACAGTGTAACTGACTGGTTCAGAAGAGCCCACTGAGTCAGCCCTTAACCCCAGTGTGCAGAAGTTGTCAAAACGTGTTTTTCAGCACAAATAAACACGTTTTGGCAACTTTGGTCAACAACATGTAAGTTATAGGGCAGGAACAGAACACTTTTCAAAACGTGTTTTTCAGCCCGAAATAAACGCGTTTTCTCAACCCTTGGAATCACAGTGTAACTGACTGGCTCAGAAGAGCCCACTGATTCAGCCCTTAACCCCAGTGTGCAGAAGTTGTCAAAACGTGTTTTTCAGCACAAATAAACACGTTTTGGCAACTTTGGTCACCAACATGTAAGTTATAGGGCAGGAACAGAACACTTTTCAAAACGTGTTTTTCAGCCCGAAATAAACGCGTTTTCTCAACTCCTGGAATCACAGTGTAACTGACTGGCTCAGAAGAGCCCACTGAGTCAGCCCTTAACCCCAGTGTGCAGAAGTTGTCAAAACGTGTTTTTCAGCACAAATAAACACGTTTTGGCAACTTTGGTCAACAACATGTAAGTTATAGGGCAGGAACAGAACACTTTTCAAAACGTGTTTTTCAGCCCGAAATAAACGCGTTTTCTCAACCCTTGGAATCACAGTGTAACTGACTGGCTCAGAAGAGCCCACTGAGTCAGCCCTTAACCCCAGTGTGCAGAAGTTGTCAAAACGTGTTTTTCAGCACAAATAAACACGTTTTGGCAACTTTGGTCAACAACATGTAAGTTATAGGGCAGGAACAGAACACTTTTCAAAACGTGTTTTTCAGCCCGAAATAAACGCGTTTTCTCAACCCTTGGAATCACAGTGTAACTGACTGGCTCAGAAGAGCCCACTGAGTCAGCCCTTAACCCCAGTGTGCAGAAGTTGTCAAAACGTGTTTTTCAGCACAAATAAACACGTTTTGGCAACTTTGGTCACCAACATGTAAGTTATAGGGCAGGAACAGAACACTTTTCAAAACGTGTTTTTCAGCCCGAAATAAACGCGTTTTCTCAACCCTTGGAATCACAGTGTAACTGACTGGCTCAGAAGAGCCCACTGAGTCAGCCCTTAACCCCAGTGTGCAGAAGTTGTCAAAACGTGTTTTTCAGCACAAATAAACACGTTTTGGCAACTTTGGTCACCAACATGTAAGTTATAGGGCAGGAACAGAACACTTTTCAAAACGTGTTTTTCAGCCCGAAATAAACGCGTTTTCTCAACCCTTGGAATCACAGTGTAACTGACTGGCTCAGAAGAGCCCACTGAGTCAGCCCTTAACCCCAGTGTGCAGAAGTTGTCAAAACGTGTTTTTAAGCACAAATAAACACGTTTTGGCAACTTTGGTCAACAACATGTAAGTTATAGGGCAGGAACAGAACACTTTTCAAAACGTGTTTTTCAGCCCGAAATAAACGCGTTTTCTCAACTCCTGGAATCACAGTGTAACTGACTGGCTCAGAAGAGCCCACTGAGTCAGCCCTTAACCCCAGTGTGCAGAAGTTGTCAAAACGTGTTTTTCAGCACAAATAAACACGTTTTGGCAACTTTGGTCAACAACATGTAAGTTATAGGGCAGGAACAGAACACTTTTCAAAACGTGTTTTTCAGCCCGAAATAAACGCGTTTTCTCAACCCTTGGAATCACAGTGTAACTGACTGGCTCAGAAGAGCCCACTGAGTCAGCCCTTAACCCCAGTGTGCAGAAGTTGTCAAAACGTGTTTTTCAGCACAAATAAACACGTTTTGGCAACTTTGGTCAACAACATGTAAGTTATAGGGCAGGAACAGAACACTTTTCAAAACGTGTTTTTCAGCCCGAAATAAACGCGTTTTCTCAACTCTTGGAATCACAGTGTAACTGACTGGCTCAGAAGAGCCCACTGATTCAGCCCTTAACCCCAGTGTGCAGAAGTTGTCAAAACGTGTTTTTCAGCACAAATAAACACGTTTTGGCAACTTTGGTCACCAACATGTAAGTTATAGGGCGGGAACAGAACACTTTTCAAAACGTGTTTTTCAGCCCGAAATAAACGCGTTTTCTCAACTCCTGGAATCACAGTGTAACTGACTGGCTCAGAAGAGCCCACTGAGTCAGCCCTTAACCCCAGTGTGCAGAAGTTGTCAAAACGTGTTTTTCAGCACAAATAAACACGTTTTGGCAACTTTGGTCAACAACATGTAAGTTATAGGGCAGGAACAGAACACTTTTCAAAACGTGTTTTTCAGCCCGAAATAAACGCGTTTTCTCAACCCTTGGAATCACAGTGTAACTGACTGGCTCAGAAGAGCCCACTGAGTCAGCCCTTAACCCCAGTGTGCAGAAGTTGTCAAAACGTGTTTTTCAGCACAAATAAACACGTTTTGGCAACTTTGGTCAACAACATGTAAGTTATAGGGCAGGAACAGAACACTTTTCAAAACGTGTTTTTCAGCCCGAAATAAACGCGTTTTCTCAACTCCTGGAATCACAGTGTAACTGACTGGCTCAGAAGAGCCCACTGAGTCAGCCCTTAACCCCAGTGTGCAGAAGTTGTCAAAACGTGTTTTTCAGCACAAATAAACACGTTTTGGCAACTTTGGTCAACAACATGTAAGTTATAGGGCAGGAACAGAACACTTTTCAAAACGTGTTTTTCAGCCCGAAATAAACGCGTTTTCTCAACCCTTGGAATCACAGTGTAACTGACTGGCTCAGAAGAGCCCACTGAGTCAGCCCTTAACCCCAGTGTGCAGAAGTTGTCAAAACGTGTTTTTCAGCACAAATAAACACGTTTTGGCAACTTTGGTCACCAACATGTAAGTTATAGGGCAGGAACAGAACACTTTTCAAAACGTGTTTTTCAGCCCGAAATAAACGCGTTTTCTCAACCCTTGGAATCACAGTGTAACTGACTGGCTCAGAAGAGCCCACTGAGTCAGCCCTTAACCCCAGTGTGCAGAAGTTGTCAAAACGTGTTTTTCAGCACAAATAAACACGTTTTGGCAACTTTGGTCAACAACATGTAAGTTATAGGGCAGGAACAGAACACTTTTCAAAACGTGTTTTTCAGCCCGAAATAAACGCGTTTTCTCAACTCCTGGAATCACAGTGTAACTGACTGGCTCAGAAGAGCCCACTGAGTCAGCCCTTAACCCCAGTGTGCAGAAGTTGTCAAAACGTGTTTTTCAGCACAAATAAACACGTTTTGGCAACTTTGGTCAACAACATGTAAGTTATAGGGCAGGAACAGAACACTTTTCAAAACGTGTTTTTCAGCCCGAAATAAACGCGTTTTCTCAACTCCTGGAATCACAGTGTAACTGACTGGCTCAGAAGAGCCCACTGTGTCAGCCCTTAACCCCAGTGTGCAGAAGTTGTCAAAACGCGTTTTTCAGCACAAATAAACACGTTTTGGCAACTTTGGTCAACAACATGTAAGTTATAGGGCAGGAACAGAACACTTTTCAAAACGTGTTTTTCAGCCCGAAATAAACGCGTTTTCTCAACTCCTGGAATCACAGTGTAACTGACTGGCTCAGAAGAGCCCACTGAGTCAGCCCTTAACCCCAGTGTGCAGAAGTTGTCAAAACGTGTTTTTCAGCACAAATAAACACGTTTTGGCAACTTTGGTCAACAACATGTAAGTTATAGGGCAGGAACAGAACACTTTTCAAAACGTGTTTTTCAGCCCGAAATAAACGCGTTTTCTCAACCCTTGGAATCACAGTGTAACTGACTGGCTCAGAAGAGCCCACTGAGTCAGCCCTTAACCCCAGTGTGCAGAAGTTGTCAAAACGTGTTTTTCAGCACAAATAAACACGTTTTGGCAACTTTGGTCACCAACATGTAAGTTATAGGGCAGGAACAGAACACTTTTCAAAACGTGTTTTTCAGCCCGAAATAAACGCGTTTTCTCAACTCCTGGAATCACAGTGTAACTGACTGGCTCAGAAGAGCCCACTGAGTCAGTCCTTAACCCCAGTGTGCAGAAGTTGTCAAAACGTGTTTTTCAGCACAAATAAACACGTTTTGGCAACTTTGGTCAACAACATGTAAGTTATAGGGCAGGAACAGAACACTTTTCAAAACGTGTTTTTCAGCCCGAAATAAACGCGTTTTCTCAACTCTTGGAATCACAGTGTAAGTGACTGGCTCAGAAGAGCCCACTGAGTCAGCCCTTAACCCCAGTGTGCAGAAGTTGTCAAAACGTGTTTTTCAGCACAAATAAACACGTTTTGGCAACTTTGGTCAACAACATGTAAGTTATAGGGCAGGAACAGAACACTTTTCAAAACGTGTTTTTCAGCCCGAAATAAACGCGTTTTCTCAACTCTTGGAATCACAGTGTAACTGACTGGCTCAGAAGAGCCCACTGAGTCAGCCCTTAACCCCAGTGTGCAGAAGTTGTCAAAACGTGTTTTTCAGCACAAATAAACACGTTTTGGCAACTTTGGTCAACAACATGTAAGTTATAGGGCAGGAACAGAACACTTTTCAAAACGTGTTTTTCAGCCCGAAAGAAACGCGTTTTCTCAACTCTTGGAATCACAGTGTAACTGACTGGCTCAGAAGAGCCCACTGATTCAGCCCTTAACCCCAGTGTGCAGAAGTTGTCAAAACGTGTTTTTCAGCACAAATAAACACGTTTTGGCAACTTTGGTCACCAACATGTAAGTTATAGGGCAGGAACAGAACACTTTTCAAAACGTGTTTTTCAGCCCGAAATAAACGCGTTTTCTCAACTCCTGGAATCACAGTGTAACTGACTGGCTCAGAAGAGCCCACTGAGTCAGCCCTTAACCCCAGTGTGCAGAAGTTGTCAAAACGTGTTTTTCAGCACAAATAAACACGTTTTGGCAACTTTGGTCAACAACATGTAAGTTATAGGGCAGGAACAGAACACTTTTCAAAACGTGTTTTTCAGCCCGAAATAAACGCGTTTTCTCAACTCTTGGAATCACAGTGTAACTGACTGGCTCAGAAGAGCCCACTGAGTCAGCCCTTAACCCCAGTGTGCAGAAGTTGTCAAAACGTGTTTTTCAGCACAAATAAACACGTTTTGGCAACTTTGGTCAACAACATGTAAGTTATAGGGCAGGAACAGAACACTTTTCAAAACGTGTTTTTCAGCCCGAAATAAACGCGTTTTCTCAACTCTTGGAATCACAGTGTAACTGACTGGCTCAGAAGAGCCCACTGATTCAGCCCTTAACCCCAGTGTGCAGAAGTTGTCAAAACGTGTTTTTCAGCACAAATAAACACGTTTTGGCAACTTTGGTCACCAACATGTAAGTTATAGGGCAGGAACAGAACACTTTTCAAAACGTGTTTTTCAGCCCGAAATAAACGCGTTTTCTCAACTCCTGGAATCACAGTGTAACTGACTGGCTCAGAAGAGCCCAATGAGTCAGCCCTTAACCCCAGTGTGCAGAAGTTGTCAAAACGTGTTTTTCAGCACAAATAAACACGTTTTGGCAACTTTGGTCAACAACATGTAAGTTATAGGGCAGGAACAGAACACTTTTCAAAACGTGTTTTTCAGCCCGAAATAAACGCGTTTTCTCAACCCTTGGAATCACAGTGTAACTGACTGGCTCAGAAGAGCCCAATGAGTCAGCCCTTAACCCCAGTGTGCAGAAGTTGTCAAAACGTGTTTTTCAGCACAAATAAACACGTTTTGGCAACTTTGGTCAACAACATGTAAGTTATAGGGCAGGAACAGAACACTTTTCAAAACGTGTTTTTCAGCCCGAAATAAACGCGTTTTCTCAACTCTTGGAATCACAGTGTAACTGACTGGCTCAGAAGAGCCCACTGATTCAGCCCTTAACCCCAGTGTGCAGAAGTTGTCAAAACGTGTTTTTCAGCACAAATAAACACGTTTTGGCAACTTTGGTCACCAACATGTAAGTTATAGGGCAGGAACAGAACACTTTTCAAAACGTGTTTTTCAGCCCGAAATAAACGCGTTTTCTCAACTCCTGGAATCACAGTGTAACTGACTGGCTCAGAAGAGCCCACTGAGTCAGCCCTTAACCCCAGTGTGCAGAAGTTGTCAAAACGTGTTTTTCAGCACAAATAAACACGTTTTGGCAACTTTGGTCAACAACATGTAAGTTATAGGGCAGGAACAGAACACTTTTCAAAACGTGTTTTTCAGCCCGAAATAAACGCGTTTTCTCAACTCTTGGAATCACAGTGTAACTGACTGGCTCAGAAGAGCCCACTGAGTCAGCCCTTAACCCCAGTGTGCAGAAGTTGTCAAAACGTGTTTTTCAGCACAAATAAACACGTTTTGGCAACTTTGGTCACCAACATGTAAGTTATAGGGCAGGAACAGAACACTTTTCAAAACGTGTTTTTCAGCCCGAAATAAACGCGTTTTCTCAACCCTTGGAATCACAGTGTAACTGACTGGCTCAGAAGAGCCCACTGAGTCAGCCCTTTACCCCAGTGTGCAGAAGTTGTCAAAACGTGTTTTTCAGCACAAATAAACACGTTTTGGCAACTTTGGTCAACAACATGTAAGTTATAGGGCAGGAACAGAACACTTTTCAAAACGTGTTTTTCAGCCCGAAATAAACGCGTTTTCTCAACTCCTGGAATCACAGTGTAACTGACTGGCTCAGAAGAGCCCACTGTGTCAGCCCTTAACCCCAGTGTGCAGAAGTTGTCAAAACGTGTTTTTCAGCACAAATAAACACGTTTTGGCAACTTTGGTCAACAACATGTAAGTTATAGGGCAGGAACAGAACACTTTTCAAAACGTGTTTTTCAGCCCGAAATAAACGCGTTTTCTCAACTCCTGGAATCACAGTGTAACTGACTGGCTCAGAAGAGCCCACTGAGTCAGCCCTTAACCCCAGTGTGCAGAAGTTGTCAAAACGTGTTTTTCAGCACAAATAAACACGTTTTGGCAACTTTGGTCAACAACATGTAAGTTATAGGGCAGGAACAGAACACTTTTCAAAACGTGTTTTTCAGCCCGAAATAAACGCGTTTTCTCAACCCTTGGAATCACAGTGTAACTGACTGGCTCAGAAGAGCCCACTGAGTCAGCCCTTAACCCCAGTGTGCAGAAGTTGTCAAAACGTGTTTTTCAGCACAAATAAACACGTTTTGGCAACTTTGGTCACCAACATGTAAGTTATAGGGCAGGAACAGAACACTTTTCAAAACGTGTTTTTCAGCCCGAAATAAACGCGTTTTCTCAACTCCTGGAATCACAGTGTAACTGACTGGCTCAGAAGAGCCCACTGAGTCAGTCCTTAACCCCAGTGTGCAGAAGTTGTCAAAACGTGTTTTTCAGCACAAATAAACACGTTTTGGCAACTTTGGTCAACAACATGTAAGTTATAGGGCAGGAACAGAACACTTTTCAAAACGTGTTTTTCAGCCCGAAATAAACGCGTTTTCTCAACTCTTGGAATCACAGTGTAAGTGACTGGCTCAGAAGAGCCCACTGAGTCAGCCCTTAACCCCAGTGTGCAGAAGTTGTCAAAACGTGTTTTTCAGCACAAATAAACACGTTTTGGCAACTTTGGTCAACAACATGTAAGTTATAGGGCAGGAACAGAACACTTTTCAAAACGTGTTTTTCAGCCCGAAATAAACGCGTTTTCTCAACTCTTGGAATCACAGTGTAACTGACTGGCTCAGAAGAGCCCACTGAGTCAGCCCTTAACCCCAGTGTGCAGAAGTTGTCAAAACGTGTTTTTCAGCACAAATAAACACGTTTTGGCAACTTTGGTCAACAACATGTAAGTTATAGGGCAGGAACAGAACACTTTTCAAAACGTGTTTTTCAGCCCGAAAGAAACGCGTTTTCTCAACTCTTGGAATCACAGTGTAACTGACTGGCTCAGAAGAGCCCACTGATTCAGCCCTTAACCCCAGTGTGCAGAAGTTGTCAAAACGTGTTTTTCAGCACAAATAAACACGTTTTGGCAACTTTGGTCACCAACATGTAAGTTATAGGGCAGGAACAGAACACTTTTCAAAACGTGTTTTTCAGCCCGAAATAAACGCGTTTTCTCAACTCCTGGAATCACAGTGTAACTGACTGGCTCAGAAGAGCCCACTGAGTCAGCCCTTAACCCCAGTGTGCAGAAGTTGTCAAAACGTGTTTTTCAGCACAAATAAACACGTTTTGGCAACTTTGGTCAACAACATGTAAGTTATAGGGCAGGAACAGAACACTTTTCAAAACGTGTTTTTCAGCCCGAAATAAACGCGTTTTCTCAACTCTTGGAATCACAGTGTAACTGACTGGCTCAGAAGAGCCCACTGAGTCAGCCCTTAACCCCAGTGTGCAGAAGTTGTCAAAACGTGTTTTTCAGCACAAATAAACACGTTTTGGCAACTTTGGTCAACAACATGTAAGTTATAGGGCAGGAACAGAACACTTTTCAAAACGTGTTTTTCAGCCCGAAATAAACGCGTTTTCTCAACTCTTGGAATCACAGTGTAACTGACTGGCTCAGAAGAGCCCACTGATTCAGCCCTTAACCCCAGTGTGCAGAAGTTGTCAAAACGTGTTTTTCAGCACAAATAAACACGTTTTGGCAACTTTGGTCACCAACATGTAAGTTATAGGGCAGGAACAGAACACTTTTCAAAACGTGTTTTTCAGCCCGAAATAAACGCGTTTTCTCAACTCCTGGAATCACAGTGTAACTGACTGGCTCAGAAGAGCCCAATGAGTCAGCCCTTAACCCCAGTGTGCAGAAGTTGTCAAAACGTGTTTTTCAGCACAAATAAACACGTTTTGGCAACTTTGGTCAACAACATGTAAGTTATAGGGCAGGAACAGAACACTTTTCAAAACGTGTTTTTCAGCCCGAAATAAACGCGTTTTCTCAACCCTTGGAATCACAGTGTAACTGACTGGCTCAGAAGAGCCCAATGAGTCAGCCCTTAACCCCAGTGTGCAGAAGTTGTCAAAACGTGTTTTTCAGCACAAATAAACACGTTTTGGCAACTTTGGTCAACAACATGTAAGTTATAGGGCAGGAACAGAACACTTTTCAAAACGTGTTTTTCAGCCCGAAATAAACGCGTTTTCTCAACTCTTGGAATCACAGTGTAACTGACTGGCTCAGAAGAGCCCACTGATTCAGCCCTTAACCCCAGTGTGCAGAAGTTGTCAAAACGTGTTTTTCAGCACAAATAAACACGTTTTGGCAACTTTGGTCACCAACATGTAAGTTATAGGGCAGGAACAGAACACTTTTCAAAACGTGTTTTTCAGCCCGAAATAAACGCGTTTTCTCAACTCCTGGAATCACAGTGTAACTGACTGGCTCAGAAGAGCCCACTGAGTCAGCCCTTAACCCCAGTGTGCAGAAGTTGTCAAAACGTGTTTTTCAGCACAAATAAACACGTTTTGGCAACTTTGGTCAACAACATGTAAGTTATAGGGCAGGAACAGAACACTTTTCAAAACGTGTTTTTCAGCCCGAAATAAACGCGTTTTCTCAACTCTTGGAATCACAGTGTAACTGACTGGCTCAGAAGAGCCCACTGAGTCAGCCCTTAACCCCAGTGTGCAGAAGTTGTCAAAACGTGTTTTTCAGCACAAATAAACACGTTTTGGCAACTTTGGTCAACAACATGTAAGTTATAGGGCAGGAACAGAACACTTTTCAAAACATGTTTTTCAGCCCGAAATAAACGCGTTTTCTCAACTCTTGGAATCACAGTGTAACTGACTGGCTCAGAAGAGCCCACTGATTCAGCCCTTAACCCCAGTGTGCTGAAGTTGTCAAAACGTGTTTTTCAGCACAAATAAACACGTTTTGGCAACTTTGGTCACCAACATGTAAGTTATAGGGCAGGAACAGAACACTTTTCAAAACGTGTTTTTCAGCCCGAAATAAACGCGTTTTCTCAACCCTTGGAATCACAGTGTAACTGACTGGCTCAGAAGAGCCCACTGAGTCAGCCCTTAACCCCAGTGTGCAGAAGTTGTCAAAACGTGTTTTTCAGCACAAATAAACACGTTTTGGCAACTTTGGTCAACAACATGTAAGTTATAGGGCAGGAACAGAACACTTTTCAAAACGTGTTTTTCAGCCCGAAATAAACGCGTTTTCTCAACTCTTGGAATCACAGTGTAACTGACTGGCTCAGAAGAGCCCACTGATTCAGCCCTTAACCCCAGTGTGCAGAAGTTGTCAAAACGTGTTTTTCAGCACAAATAAACACGTTTTGGCAACTTTGGTCACCAACATGTAAGTTATAGGGCAGGAACAGAACACTTTTCAAAACGTGTTTTTCAGCCCGAAATAAACGCGTTTTCTCAACTCCTGGAATCACAGTGTAACTGACTGGCTCAGAAGAGCCCACTGAGTCAGCCCTTAACCCCAGTGTGCAGAAGTTGTCAAAACGTGTTTTTCAGCACAAATAAACACGTTTTGGCAACTTTGGTCAACAACATGTAAGTTATAGGGCAGGAACAGAACACTTTTCAAAACGTGTTTTTCAGCCCGAAATAAACGCGTTTTCTCAACCCTTGGAATCACAGTGTAACTGACTGGCTCAGAAGAGCCCACTGAGTCAGCCCTTAACCCCAGTGTGCAGAAGTTGTCAAAACGTGTTTTTCAGCACAAATAAACACGTTTTGGCAACTTTGGTCAACAACATGTAAGTTATAGGGCAGGAACAGAACACTTTTCAAAACGTGTTTTTCAGCCCGAAATAAACGCGTTTTCTCAACTCCTGGAATCACAGTGTAACTGACTGGCTCAGAAGAGCCCACTGAGTCAGCCCTTAACCCCAGTGTGCAGAAGTTGTCAAAACGTGTTTTTCAGCATAAATAAACACGTTTTGGCAACTTTGGTCAACAACATGTAAGTTATAGGGCAGGAACAGAACACTTTTCAAAACGTGTTTTTCAGCCCGAAATAAACGCGTTTTCTCAACTCTTGGAATCACAGTGTAACTGACTGGTTCAGAAGAGCCCACTGAGTCAGCCCTTAACCCCAGTGTGCAGAAGTTGTCAAAACGTGTTTTTCAGCACAAATAAACACGTTTTGGCAACTTTGGTCAACAACATGTAAGTTATAGGGCAGGAACAGAACACTTTTCAAAACGTGTTCTTCAGCCCGAAATAAACGCGTTTTCTCAACCCTTGGAATCACAGTGTAACTGACTGGCTCAGAAGAGCCCACTGATTCAGCCCTTAACCCCAGTGTGCAGAAGTTGTCAAAACGTGTTTTTCAGCACAAATAAACACGTTTTGGCAACTTTGGTCACCAACATGTAAGTTATAGGGCAGGAACAGAACACTTTTCAAAACGTGTTTTTCAGCCCGAAATAAACGCGTTTTCTCAACTCCTGGAATCACAGTGTAACTGACTGGCTCAGAAGAGCCCACTGAGTCAGCCCTTAACCCCAGTGTGCAGAAGTTGTCAAAACGTGTTTTTCAGCACAAATAAACACGTTTTGGCAACTTTGGTCAACAACATGTAAGTTATAGGGCAGGAACAGAACACTTTTCAAAACGTGTTTTTCAGCCCGAAATAAACGCGTTTTCTCAACCCTTGGAATCACAGTGTAACTGACTGGCTCAGAAGAGCCCACTGAGTCAGCCCTTAACCCCAGTGTGCAGAAGTTGTCAAAACGTGTTTTTCAGCACAAATAAACACGTTTTGGCAACTTTGGTCAACAACATGTAAGTTATAGGGCAGGAACAGAACACTTTTCAAAACGTGTTTTTCAGCCCGAAATAAACGCGTTTTCTCAACCCTTGGAATCACAGTGTAACTGACTGGCTCAGAAGAGCCCACTGAGTCAGCCCTTAACCCCAGTGTGCAGAAGTTGTCAAAACGTGTTTTTCAGCACAAATAAACACGTTTTGGCAACTTTGGTCACCAACATGTAAGTTATAGGGCAGGAACAGAACACTTTTCAAAACGTGTTTTTCAGCCCGAAATAAACGCGTTTTCTCAACCCTTGGAATCACAGTGTAACTGACTGGCTCAGAAGAGCCCACTGAGTCAGCCCTTAACCCCAGTGTGCAGAAGTTGTCAAAACGTGTTTTTCAGCACAAATAAACACGTTTTGGCAACTTTGGTCACCAACATGTAAGTTATAGGGCAGGAACAGAACACTTTTCAAAACGTGTTTTTCAGCCCGAAATAAACGCGTTTTCTCAACCCTTGGAATCACAGTGTAACTGACTGGCTCAGAAGAGCCCACTGAGTCAGCCCTTAACCCCAGTGTGCAGAAGTTGTCAAAACGTGTTTTTAAGCACAAATAAACACGTTTTGGCAACTTTGGTCAACAACATGTAAGTTATAGGGCAGGAACAGAACACTTTTCAAAACGTGTTTTTCAGCCCGAAATAAACGCGTTTTCTCAACTCCTGGAATCACAGTGTAACTGACTGGCTCAGAAGAGCCCACTGAGTCAGCCCTTAACCCCAGTGTGCAGAAGTTGTCAAAACGTGTTTTTCAGCACAAATAAACACGTTTTGGCAACTTTGGTCAACAACATGTAAGTTATAGGGCAGGAACAGAACACTTTTCAAAACGTGTTTTTCAGCCCGAAATAAACGCGTTTTCTCAACCCTTGGAATCACAGTGTAACTGACTGGCTCAGAAGAGCCCACTGAGTCAGCCCTTAACCCCAGTGTGCAGAAGTTGTCAAAACGTGTTTTTCAGCACAAATAAACACGTTTTGGCAACTTTGGTCAACAACATGTAAGTTATAGGGCAGGAACAGAACACTTTTCAAAACGTGTTTTTCAGCCAGAAATAAACGCGTTTTCTCAACTCTTGGAATCACAGTGTAACTGACTGGCTCAGAAGAGCCCACTGATTCAGCCCTTAACCCCAGTGTGCAGAAGTTGTCAAAACGTGTTTTTCAGCACAAATAAACACGTTTTGGCAACTTTGGTCACCAACATGTAAGTTATAGGGCAGGAACAGAACACTTTTCAAAACGTGTTTTTCAGCCCGAAATAAACGCGTTTTCTCAACTCCTGGAATCACAGTGTAACTGACTGGCTCAGAAGAGCCCACTGAGTCAGCCCTTAACCCCAGTGTGCAGAAGTTGTCAAAACGTGTTTTTCAGCACAAATAAACACGTTTTGGCAACTTTGGTCAACAACATGTAAGTTATAGGGCAGGAACAGAACACTTTTCAAAACGTGTTTTTCAGCCCGAAATAAACGCGTTTTCTCAACCCTTGGAATCACAGTGTAACTGACTGGCTCAGAAGAGCCCACTGAGTCAGCCCTTAACCCCAGTGTGCAGAAGTTGTCAAAACGTGTTTTTCAGCACAAATAAACACGTTTTGGCAACTTTGGTCAACAACATGTAAGTTATAGGGCAGGAACAGAACACTTTTCAAAACGTGTTTTTCAGCCCGAAATAAACGCGTTTTCTCAACTCCTGGAATCACAGTGTAACTGACTGGCTCAGAAGAGCCCACTGAGTCAGCCCTTAACCCCAGTGTGCAGAAGTTGTCAAAACGTGTTTTTCAGCACAAATAAACACGTTTTGGCAACTTTGGTCAACAACATGTAAGTTATAGGGCAGGAACAGAACACTTTTCAAAACGTGTTTTTCAGCCCGAAATAAACGCGTTTTCTCAACTCTTGGAATCACAGTGTAACTGACTGGCTCAGAAGAGCCCACTGATTCAGCCCTTAACCCCAGTGTGCAGAAGTTGTCAAAACGTGTTTTTCAGCACAAATAAACACGTTTTGGCAACTTTGGTCACCAACATGTAAGTTATAGGGCAGGAACAGAACACTTTTCAAAACGTGTTTTTCAGCCCGAAATAAACGCGTTTTCTCAACTCCTGGAATCACAGTGTAACTGACTGGCTCAGAAGAGCCCACTGAGTCAGCCCTTAACCCCAGTGTGCAGAAGTTGTCAAAACGTGTTTTTCAGCACAAATAAACACGTTTTGGCAACTTTGGTCAACAACATGTAAGTTATAGGGCAGGAACAGAACACTTTTCAAAACGTGTTTTTCAGCCCGAAATAAACGCGTTTTCTCAACCCTTGGAATCACAGTGTAACTGACTGGCTCAGAAGAGCCCACTGAGTCAGCCCTTAACCCCAGTGTGCAGAAGTTGTCAAAACGTGTTTTTCAGCACAAATAAACACGTTTTGGCAACTTTGGTCAACAACATGTAAGTTATAGGGCAGGAACAGAACACTTTTCAAAACGTGTTTTTCAGCCCGAAATAAACGCGTTTTCTCAACTCCTGGAATCACAGTGTAACTGACTGGCTCAGAAGAGCCCACTGAGTCAGCCCTTAACCCCAGTGTGCAGAAGTTGTCAAAACGTGTTTTTCAGCACAAATAAACACGTTTTGGCAACTTTGGTCAACAACATGTAAGTTATAGGGCAGGAACAGAACACTTTTCAAAACGTGTTTTTCAGCCCGAAATAAACGCGTTTTCTCAACCCTTGGAATCACAGTGTAACTGACTGGCTCAGAAGAGCCCACTGAGTCAGCCCTTAACCCCAGTGTGCAGAAGTTGTCAAAACGTGTTTTTCAGCACAAATAAACACGTTTTGGCAACTTTGGTCACCAACATGTAAGTTATAGGGCAGGAACAGAACACTTTTCAAAACGTGTTTTTCAGCCCGAAATAAACGCGTTTTCTCAACCCTTGGAATCACAGTGTAACTGACTGGCTCAGAAGAGCCCACTGAGTCAGCCCTGAACCCCAGTGTGCAGAAGTTGTCAAAACGTGTTTTTCAGCACAAATAAACACGTTTTGGCAACTTTGGTCACCAACATGTAAGTTATAGGGCAGGAACAGAACACTTTTCAAAACGTGTTTTTCAGCCCGAAATAAACGCGTTTTCTCAACTCCTGGAATCACAGTGTAACTGACTGGCTCAGAAGAGCCCACTGTGTCAGCCCTTAACCCCAGTGTGCAGAAGTTGTCAAAACGTGTTTTTCAGCACAAATAAACACGTTTTGGCAACTTTGGTCAACAACATGTAAGTTATAGGGCAGGAACAGAACACTTTTCAAAACGTGTTTTTCAGCCCGAAATAAACGCGTTTTCTCAACTCCTGGAATCACAGTGTAACTGACTGGCTCAGAAGAGCCCACTGAGTCAGCCCTTAACCCCAGTGTGCAGAAGTTGTCAAAACGTGTTTTTCAGCACAAATAAACACGTTTTGGCAACTTTGGTCAACAACATGTAAGTTATAGGGCAGGAACAGAAAACTTTTCAAAACGTGTTTTTCAGCCCGAAATAAACGCGTTTTCTCAACCCTTGGAATCACAGTGTAACTGACTGGCTCAGAAGAGCCCACTGAGTCAGCCCTTAACCCCAGTGTGCAGAAGTTGTCAAAACGTGTTTTTCAGCACAAATAAACACGTTTTGGCAACTTTGGTCACCAACATGTAAGTTATAGGGCAGGAACAGAACACTTTTCAAAACGTGTTTTTCAGCCCGAAATAAACGCGTTTTCTCAACTCCTGGAATCACAGTGTAACTGACTAGCTCAGAAGAGCCCACTGAGTCAGTCCTTAACCCCAGTGTGCAGAAGTTGTCAAAACGTGTTTTTCAGCACAAATAAACACGTTTTGGCAACTTTGGTCAACAACATGTAAGTTATAGGGCAGGAACAGAACACTTTTCAAAACGTGTTTTTCAGCCCGAAATAAACGCGTTTTCTCAACTCTTGGAATCACAGTGTAAGTGACTGGCTCAGAAGAGCCCACTGAGTCAGCCCTTAACCCCAGTGTGCAGAAGTTGTCAAAACGTGTTTTTCAGCACAAATAAACACGTTTTGGCAACTTTGGTCAACAACATGTAAGTTATAGGGCAGGAACAGAACACTTTTCAAAACGTGTTTTTCAGCCCGAAATAAACGCGTTTTCTCAACCCTTGGAATCACAGTGTAACTGACTGGCTCAGAAGAGCCCACTGAGTCAGCCCTTAACCCCAGTGTGCAGAAGTTGTCAAAACGTGTTTTTCAGCACAAATAAACACGTTTTGGCAACTTTGGTCAACAACATGTAAGTTATAGGGCAGGAACAGAACACTTTTCAAAACGTGTTTTTCAGCCCGAAATAAACGCGTTTTCTCAACCCTTGGAATCACAGTGTAACTGACTGGCTCAGAAGAGCCCAATGAGTCAGCCCTTAACCCCAGTGTGCAGAAGTTGTCAAAACGTGTTTTTCAGCACAAATAAACACGTTTTGGCAACTTTGGTCAACAACATGTAAGTTATAGGGCAGGAACAGAACACTTTTCAAAACGTGTTTTTCAGCCCGAAAGAAACGCGTTTTCTCAACTCTTGGAATCACAGTGTAACTGACTGGCTCAGAAGAGCCCACTGATTCAGCCCTTAACCCCAGTGTGCAGAAGTTGTCAAAACGTGTTTTTCAGCACAAATAAACACGTTTTGGCAACTTTGGTCACCAACATGTAAGTTATAGGGCAGGAACAGAACACTTTTCAAAACGTGTTTTTCAGCCCGAAATAAACGCGTTTTCTCAACTCCTGGAATCACAGTGTAACTGACTGGCTCAGAAGAGCCCACTGAGTCAGCCCTTAACCCCAGTGTGCAGAAGTTGTCAAAACGTGTTTTTAAGCACAAATAAACACGTTTTGGCAACTTTGGTCAACAACATGTAAGTTATAGGGCAGGAACAGAACACTTTTCAAAACGTGTTTTTCAGCCCGAAATAAACGCGTTTTCTCAACTCTTGGAATCACAGTGTAACTGACTGGCTCAGAAGAGCCCACTGAGTCAGCCCTTAACCCCAGTGTGCAGAAGTTGTCAAAACGTGTTTTTCAGCACAAATAAACACGTTTTGGCAACTTTGGTCAACAACATGTAAGTTATAGGGCAGGAACAGAACACTTTTCAAAACGTGTTTTTCAGCCCGAAATAAACGCGTTTTCTCAACTCTTGGAATCACAGTGTAACTGACTGGCTCAGAAGAGCCCACTGATTCAGCCCTTAACCCCAGTGTGCAGAAGTTGTCAAAACGTGTTTTTCAGCACAAATAAACACGTTTTGGCAACTTTGGTCACCAACATGTAAGTTATAGGGCAGGAACAGAACACTTTTCAAAACGTGTTTTTCAGCCCGAAATAAACGCGTTTTCTCAACTCCTGGAATCACAGTGTAACTGACTGGCTCAGAAGAGCCCACTGAGTCAGCCCTTAACCCCAGTGTGCAGAAGTTGTCAAAACGTGTTTTTCAGCACAAATAAACACGTTTTGGCAACTTTGGTCAACAACATGTAAGTTATAGGGCAGGAACAGAACACTTTTCAAAACGTGTTTTTCAGCCCGAAATAAACGCGTTTTCTCAACTCTTGGAATCACAGTGTAACTGACTGGCTCAGAAGAGCCCACTGAGTCAGCCCTTAACCCCAGTGTGCAGGAGTTGTCAAAACGTGTTTTTCAGCACAAATAAACACGTTTTGGCAACTTTGGTCAACAACATGTAAGTTATAGGGCAGGAACAGAACACTTTTCAAAACGTGTTTTTCAGCCCGAAATAAACGCGTTTTCTCAACCCTTGGAATCACAGTGTAACTGACTGGCTCAGAAGAGCCCACTGAGTCAGCCCTTAACCCCAGTGTGCAGAAGTTGTCAAAACGTGTTTTTCAGCACAAATAAACACGTTTTGGCAACTTTGGTCACCAACATGTAAGTTATAGGGCAGGAACAGAACACTTTTCAAAACGTGTTTTTCAGCCCGAAATAAACGCGTTTTCTCAACCCTTGGAATCACAGTGTAACTGACTGGCTCAGAAGAGCCCACTGAGTCAGCCCTTAACCCCAGTGTGCAAAAGTTGTCAAAACGTGTTTTTAAGCACAAATAAACACGTCTTGGCAACTTTGGTCACCAACATGTAAGTTATAGGGCAGGAACAGAACACTTTTCAAAACGTGTTTTTCAGCCCGAAATAAACGCGTTTTCTCAACTCCTGGAATCACAGTGTAACTGACTGGCTCAGAAGAGCCCACTGAGTCAGCCCTTAACCCCAGTGTGCAGAAGTTGTCAAAACGTGTTTTTCAGCACAAATAAACACGTTTTGGCAACTTTGGTCAACAACATGTAAGTTATAGGGCAGGAACAGAACACTTTTCAAAACGTGTTTTTCAGCCCGAAATAAACGCGTTTTCTCAACTCCTGGAATCACAGTGTAACTGACTGGCTCAGAAGAGCCCACTGAGTCAGCCCTTAACCCCAGTGTGCAGAAGTTGTCAAAACGTGTTTTTCAGCCCAAATAAACACGTTTTGGCAACTTTGGTCAACAACATGTAAGTTATAGGGCAGGAACAGAACACTTTTCAAAACGTGTTTTTCAGCCCGAAATAAACGCGTTTTCTCAACCCTTGGAATCACAGTGTAACTGACTGGCTCAGAAGAGCCCACTGAGTCAGCCCTTAACCCCAGTGTGCAGAAGTTGTCAAAACGTGTTTTTAAGCACAAATAAACACGTTTTGGCAACTTTGGTCACCAACATGTAAGTTATAGGGCAGGAACAGAACACTTTTCAAAACGTGTTTTTCAGCCCGAAATAAACGCGTTTTCTCAACTCCTGGAATCACAGTATAACTGACTGGCTCAGAAGAGCCCACTGAGTCAGCCCTTAACCCCAGTGTGCAGAAGTTGTCAAAACGTGTTTTTCAGCACAAATAAACACGTTTTGGCAACTTTGGTCAACAACATGTAAGTTATAGGGCAGGAACAGAACACTTTTCAAAACGTGTTTTTCAGCCCGAAATAAACGCGTTTTCTAAACTCCTGGAATCACAGTGTAACTGACTGGCTCAGAAGAGCCCACTGAGTCAGCCCTTAACCCCAGTGTGCAGAAGTTGTCAAAACGTGTTTTTCAGCACAAATAAACACGTTTTGGCAACTTTGGTCAACAACATGTAAGTTATAGGGCAGGAACAGAACACTTTTCAAAACGTGTTTTTCAGCCCGAAATAAACGCGTTTTCTCAACCCTTGGAATCACAGTGTAACTGACTGGCTCAGAAGAGCCCACTGAGTCAGCCCTTAACCCCAGTGTGCAGAAGTTGTCAAAACGTGTTTTTCAGCACAAATAAACACGTTTTGGCAACTTTGGTCAACAACATGTAAGTTATAGGGCAGGAACAGAACACTTTTCAAAACGTGTTTTTCAGCCCGAAATAAACGCGTTTTCTCAACTCCTGGAATCACAGTGTAACTGACTGGCTCAGAAGAGCCCACTGAGTCAGCCCTTAACCCCAGTGTGCAGAAGTTGTCAAAACGTGTTTTTCAGCACAAATAAACACGTTTTGGCAACTTTGGTCAACAACATGTAAGTTATAGGGCAGGAACAGAACACTTTTCAAAACGTGTTTTTCAGCCCGAAATAAACGCGTTTTCTCAACTCTTGGAATCACAGTGTAACTGACTGGTTCAGAAGAGCCCACTGAGTCAGCCCTTAACCCCAGTGTGCAGAAGTTGTCAAAACGTGTTTTTCAGCACAAATAAACACGTTTTGGCAACTTTGGTCAACAACATGTAAGTTATAGGGCAGGAACAGAACACTTTTCAAAACGTGTTTTTCAGCCCGAAATAAACGCGTTTTCTCAACTCCTGGAATCACAGTGTAACTGACTGGCTCAGAAGAGCCCACTGAGTCAGCCCTTAACCCCAGTGTGCAGAAGTTGTCAAAACGTGTTTTTCAGCACAAATAAACACGTTTTGGCAACTTTGGTCACCAACATGTAAGTTATAGGGCAGGAACAGAACACTTTTCAAAACGTGTTTTTCAGCCCGAAATAAACGCGTTTTCTCAACTCCTGGAATCACAGTGTAACTGACTGGCTCAGAAGAGCCCACTGAGTCAGCCCTTAACCCCAGTGTGCAGAAGTTGTCAAAACGTGTTTTTCAGCACAAATAAACACGTTTTGGCAACTTTGGTCAACAACATGTAAGTTATAGGGCAGGAACAGAACACTTTTCAAAACGTGTTTTTCAGCCCGAAATAAACGCGTTTTCTCAACCCTTGGAATCACAGTGTAACTGACTGGCTCAGAAGAGCCCACTGAGTCAGCCCTTAACCCCAGTGTGCAGAAGTTGTCAAAACGTGTTTTTCAGCACAAATAAACACGTTTTGGCAACTTTGGTCAACAACATGTAAGTTATAGGGCAGGAACAGAACACTTTTCAAAACGTGTTTTTCAGCCCGAAATAAACGCGTTTTCTCAACCCTTGGAATCACAGTGTAACTGACTGGCTCAGAAGAGCCCACTGAGTCAGCCCTTAACCCCAGTGTGCAGAAGTTGTCAAAACGTGTTTTTCAGCACAAATAAACACGTTTTGGCAACTTTGGTCACCAACATGTAAGTTATAGGGCAGGAACAGAACACTTTTCAAAACGTGTTTTTCAGCCCGAAATAAACGCGTTTTCTCAACCCTTGGAATCACAGTGTAACTGACTGGCTCAGAAGAGCCCACTGAGTCAGCCCTTAACCCCAGTGTGCAGAAGTTGTCAAAACGTGTTTTTCAGCACAAATAAACACGTTTTGGCAACTTTGGTCACCAACATGTAAGTTATAGGGCAGGAACAGAACACTTTTCAAAACGTGTTTTTCAGTCCGAAATAAACGCGTTTTCTCAACCCTTGGAATCACAGTGTAACTGACTGGCTCAGAAGAGCCCACTGAGTCAGCCCTTAACCCCAGTGTGCAAAAGTTGTCAAAACGTGTTTTTCAGCACAAATAAACACGTTTTGGCAACTTTGGTCAACAACATGTAAGTTATAGGGCAGGAACAGAACACTTTTCAAAACGTGTTTTTCAGCCCGAAATAAACGCGTTTTCTCAACTCTTGGAATCACAGTGTAACTGACTGGCTCAGAAGAGCCCACTGATTCAGCCCTTAACCCCAGTGTGCAGAAGTTGTCAAAACGTGTTTTTCAGCACAAATAAACACGTTTTGGCAACTTTGGTCAACAACATGTAAGTTATAGGGCAGGAACAGAACACTTTTCAAAACGTGTTTTTCAGCCCGAAATAAACGCGTTTTCTCAACTCCTGGAATCACAGTGTAACTGACTGGCTCAGAAGAGCCCACTGAGTCAGCCCTTAACCCCAGTGTGCAGAAGTTGTCAAAACGTGTTTTTCAGCATAAATAAACACGTTTTGGCAACTTTGGTCAACAACATGTAAGTTATAGGGCAGGAACAGAACACTTTTCAAAACGTGTTTTTCAGCCCGAAATAAACGCGTTTTCTCAACTCTTGGAATCACAGTGTAACTGACTGGTTCAGAAGAGCCCACTGAGTCAGCCCTTAACCCCAGTGTGCAGAAGTTGTCAAAACGTGTTTTTCAGCACAAATAAACACGTTTTGGCAACTTTGGTCAACAACATGTAAGTTATAGGGCAGGAACAGAACACTTTTCAAAACGTGTTTTTCAGCCCGAAATAAACGCGTTTTCTCAACCCTTGGAATCACAGTGTAACTGACTGGCTCAGAAGAGCCCACTGATTCAGCCCTTAACCCCAGTGTGCAGAAGTTGTCAAAACGTGTTTTTCAGCACAAATAAACACGTTTTGGCAACTTTGGTCACCAACATGTAAGTTATAGGGCAGGAACAGAACACTTTTCAAAACGTGTTTTTCAGCCCGAAATAAACGCGTTTTCTCAACTCCTGGAATCACAGTGTAACTGACTGGCTCAGAAGAGCCCACTGAGTCAGCCCTTAACCCCAGTGTGCAGAAGTTGTCAAAACGTGTTTTTCAGCACAAATAAACACGTTTTGGCAACTTTGGTCAACAACATGTAAGTTATAGGGCAGGAACAGAACACTTTTCAAAACGTGTTTTTCAGCCCGAAATAAACGCGTTTTCTCAACCCTTGGAATCACAGTGTAACTGACTGGCTCAGAAGAGCCCACTGAGTCAGCCCTTAACCCCAGTGTGCAGAAGTTGTCAAAACGTGTTTTTCAGCACAAATAAACACGTTTTGGCAACTTTGGTCACCAACATGTAAGTTATAGGGCAGGAACAGAACACTTTTCAAAACGTGTTTTTCAGCCCGAAATAAACGCGTTTTCTCAACCCTTGGAATCACAGTGTAACTGACTGGCTCAGAAGAGCCCACTGAGTCAGCCCTTAACCCCAGTGTGCAGAAGTTGTCAAAACGTGTTTTTCAGCACAAATAAACACGTTTTGGCAACTTTGGTCACCAACATGTAAGTTATAGGGCAGGAACAGAACACTTTTCAAAACGTGTTTTTCAGCCCGAAATAAACGCGTTTTCTCAACCCTTGGAATCACAGTGTAACTGACTGGCTCAGAAGAGCCCACTGAGTCAGCCCTTAACCCCAGTGTGCAGAAGTTGTCAAAACGTGTTTTTAAGCACAAATAAACACGTTTTGGCAACTTTGGTCAACAACATGTAAGTTATAGGGCAGGAACAGAACACTTTTCAAAACGTGTTTTTCAGCCCGAAATAAACGCGTTTTCTCAACTCCTGGAATCACAGTGTAACTGACTGGCTCAGAAGAGCCCACTGAGTCAGCCCTTAACCCCAGTGTGCAGAAGTTGTCAAAACGTGTTTTTCAGCACAAATAAACACGTTTTGGCAACTTTGGTCAACAACATGTAAGTTATAGGGCAGGAACAGAACACTTTTCAAAACGTGTTTTTCAGCCCGAAATAAACGCGTTTTCTCAACCCTTGGAATCACAGTGTAACTGACTGGCTCAGAAGAGCCCACTGAGTCAGCCCTTAACCCCAGTGTGCAGAAGTTGTCAAAACGTGTTTTTCAGCACAAATAAACACGTTTTGGCAACTTTGGTCAACAACATGTAAGTTATAGGGCAGGAACAGAACACTTTTCAAAACGTGTTTTTCAGCCCGAAATAAACGCGTTTTCTCAACTCTTGGAATCACAGTGTAACTGACTGGCTCAGAAGAGCCCACTGATTCAGCCCTTAACCCCAGTGTGCAGAAGTTGTCAAAACGTGTTTTTCAGCACAAATAAACACGTTTTGGCAACTTTGGTCACCAACATGTAAGTTATAGGGCAGGAACAGAACACTTTTCAAAACGTGTTTTTCAGCCCGAAATAAACGCGTTTTCTCAACTCCTGGAATCACAGTGTAACTGACTGGCTCAGAAGAGCCCACTGAGTCAGCCCTTAACCCCAGTGTGCAGAAGTTGTCAAAACGTGTTTTTCAGCACAAATAAACACGTTTTGGCAACTTTGGTCAACAACATGTAAGTTATAGGGCAGGAACAGAACACTTTTCAAAACGTGTTTTTCAGCCCGAAATAAACGCGTTTTCTCAACCCTTGGAATCACAGTGTAACTGACTGGCTCAGAAGAGCCCACTGAGTCAGCCCTTAACCCCAGTGTGCAGAAGTTGTCAAAACGTGTTTTTCAGCACAAATAAACACGTTTTGGCAACTTTGGTCAACAACATGTAAGTTATAGGGCAGGAACAGAACACTTTTCAAAACGTGTTTTTCAGCCCGAAATAAACGCGTTTTCTCAACTCCTGGAATCACAGTGTAACTGACTGGCTCAGAAGAGCCCACTGAGTCAGCCCTTAACCCCAGTGTGCAGAAGTTGTCAAAACGTGTTTTTCAGCACAAATAAACACGTTTTGGCAACTTTGGTCAACAACATGTAAGTTATAGGGCAGGAACAGAACACTTTTCAAAACGTGTTTTTCAGCCCGAAATAAACGCGTTTTCTCAACCCTTGGAATCACAGTGTAACTGACTGGCTCAGAAGAGCCCACTGAGTCAGCCCTTAACCCCAGTGTGCAGAAGTTGTCAAAACGTGTTTTTCAGCACAAATAAACACGTTTTGGCAACTTTGGTCACCAACATGTAAGTTATAGGGCAGGAACAGAACACTTTTCAAAACGTGTTTTTCAGCCCGAAATAAACGCGTTTTCTCAACCCTTGGAATCACAGTGTAACTGACTGGCTCAGAAGAGCCCACTGAGTCAGCCCTTAACCCCAGTGTGCAGAAGTTGTCAAAACGTGTTTTTCAGCACAAATAAACACGTTTTGGCAACTTTGGTCAACAACATGTAAGTTATAGGGCAGGAACAGAACACTTTTCAAAACGTGTTTTTCAGCCCGAAATAAACGCGTTTTCTCAACTCCTGGAATCACAGTGTAACTGACTGGCTCAGAAGAGCCCACTGTGTCAGCCCTTAACCCCAGTGTGCAGAAGTTGTCAAAACGTGTTTTTCAGCACAAATAAACACGTTTTGGCAACTTTGGTCAACAACATGTAAGTTATAGGGCAGGAACAGAACACTTTTCAAAACGTGTTTTTCAGCCCGAAATAAACGCGTTTTCTCAACTCCTGGAATCACAGTGTAACTGACTGGCTCAGAAGAGCCCACTGAGTCAGCCCTTAACCCCAGTGTGCAGAAGTTGTCAAAACGTGTTTTTCAGCACAAATAAACACGTTTTGGCAACTTTGGTCAACAACATGTAAGTTATAGGGCAGGAACAGAACACTTTTCAAAACGTGTTTTTCAGCCCGAAATAAACGCGTTTTCTCAACTCCTGGAATCACAGTGTAACTGACTGGCTCAGAAGAGCCCACTGAGTCAGCCCTTAACCCCAGTGTGCAGAAGTTGTCAAAACGTGTTTTTCAGCACAAATAAACACGTTTTGGCAACTTTGGTCAACAACATGTAAGTTATAGGGCAGGAACAGAACACTTTTCAAAACGTGTTTTTCAGCCCGAAATAAACGCGTTTTCTCAACCCTTGGAATCACAGTGTAACTGACTGGCTCAGAAGAGCCCACTGAGTCAGCCCTTAACCCCAGTGTGCAGAAGTTGTCAAAACGTGTTTTTCAGCACAAATAAACACGTTTTGGCAACTTTGGTCAACAACATGTAAGTTATAGGGCAGGAACAGAACACTTTTCAAAACGTGTTTTTCAGCCCGAATTAAACGCGTTTTCTCAACTCCTGGAATCACAGTGTAACTGACTGGCTCAGAAGAGCCCACTGAGTCAGCCCTTAACCCCAGTGTGCAGAAGTTGTCAAAACGTGTTTTTCAGCATAAATAAACACGTTTTGGCAACTTTGGTCAACAACATGTAAGTTATAGGGCAGGAACAGAACACTTTTCAAAACGTGTTTTTCAGCCCGAAATAAACGCGTTTTCTCAACTCTTGGAATCACAGTGTAACTGACTGGTTCAGAAGAGCCCACTGAGTCAGCCCTTAACCCCAGTGTGCAGAAGTTGTCAAAACGTGTTTTTCAGCACAAATAAACACGTTTTGGCAACTTTGGTCAACAACATGTAAGTTATAGGGCAGGAACAGAACACTTTTCAAAACGTGTTTTTCAGCCCGAAATAAACGCGTTTTCTCAACCCTTGGAATCACAGTGTAACTGACTGGCTCAGAAGAGCCCACTGATTCAGCCCTTAACCCCAGTGTGCAGAAGTTGTCAAAACGTGTTTTTCAGCACAAATAAACACGTTTTGGCAACTTTGGTCACCAACATGTAAGTTATAGGGCAGGAACAGAACACTTTTCAAAACGTGTTTTTCAGCCCGAAATAAACGCGTTTTCTCAACTCCTGGAATCACAGTGTAACTGACTGGCTCAGAAGAGCCCACTGAGTCAGCCCTTAACCCCAGTGTGCAGAAGTTGTCAAAACGTGTTTTTCAGCACAAATAAACACGTTTTGGCAACTTTGGTCAACAACATGTAAGTTATAGGGCAGGAACAGAACACTTTTCAAAACGTGTTTTTCAGCCCGAAATAAACGCGTTTTCTCAACCCTTGGAATCACAGTGTAACTGACTGGCTCAGAAGAGCCCACTGAGTCAGCCCTTAACCCCAGTGTGCAGAAGTTGTCAAAACGTGTTTTTCAGCACAAATAAACACGTTTTGGCAACTTTGGTCAACAACATGTAAGTTATAGGGCAGGAACAGAACACTTTTCAAAACGTGTTTTTCAGCCCGAAATAAACGCGTTTTCTCAACCCTTGGAATCACAGTGTAACTGACTGGCTCAGAAGAGCCCACTGAGTCAGCCCTTAACCCCAGTGTGCAGAAGTTGTCAAAACGTGTTTTTCAGCACAAATAAACACGTTTTGGCAACTTTGGTCACCAACATGTAAGTTATAGGGCAGGAACAGAACACTTTTCAAAACGTGTTTTTCAGCCCGAAATAAACGCGTTTTCTCAACCCTTGGAATCACAGTGTAACTGACTGGCTCAGAAGAGCCCACTGAGTCAGCCCTTAACCCCAGTGTGCAGAAGTTGTCAAAACGTGTTTTTCAGCACAAATAAACACGTTTTGGCAACTTTGGTCACCAACATGTAAGTTATAGGGCAGGAACAGAACACTTTTCAAAACGTGTTTTTCAGCCCGAAATAAACGCGTTTTCTCAACCCTTGGAATCACAGTGTAACCGACTGGCTCAGAAGAGCCCACTGAGTCAGCCCTTAACCCCAGTGTGCAGAAGTTGTCAAAACGTGTTTTTAAGCACAAATAAACACGTTTTGGCAACTTTGGTCAACAACATGTAAGTTATAGGGCAGGAACAGAACACTTTTCAAAACGTGTTTTTCAGCCCGAAATAAACGCGTTTTCTCAACTCCTGGAATCACAGTGTAACTGACTGGCTCAGAAGAGCCCACTGAGTCAGCCCTTAACCCCAGTGTGCAGAAGTTGTCAAAACGTGTTTTTCAGCACAAATAAACACGTTTTGGCAACTTTGGTCAACAACATGTAAGTTATAGGGCAGGAACAGAACACTTTTCAAAACGTGTTTTTCAGCCCGAAATAAACGCGTTTTCTCAACCCTTGGAATCACAGTGTAACTGACTGGCTCAGAAGAGCCCACTGAGTCAGCCCTTAACCCCAGTGTGCAGAAGTTGTCAAAACGTGTTTTTCAGCACAAATAAACACGTTTTGGCAACTTTGGTCAACAACATGTAAGTTATAGGGCAGGAACAGAACACTTTTCAAAACGTGTTTTTCAGCCCGAAATAAACGCGTTTTCTCAACTCTTGGAATCACAGTGTAACTGACTGGCTCAGAAGAGCCCACTGATTCAGCCCTTAACCCCAGTGTGCAGAAGTTGTCAAAACGTGTTTTTCAGCACAAATAAACACGTTTTGGCAACTTTGGTCACCAACATGTAAGTTATAGGGCAGGAACAGAACACTTTTCAAAACGTGTTTTTCAGCCCGAAATAAACGCGTTTTCTCAACTCCTGGAATCACAGTGTAACTGACTGGCTCAGAAGAGCCCACTGAGTCAGCCCTTAACCCCAGTGTGCAGAAGTTGTCAAAACGTGTTTTTCAGCACAAATAAACACGTTTTGGCAACTTTGGTCAACAACATGTAAGTTATAGGGCAGGAACAGAACACTTTTCAAAACGTGTTTTTCAGCCCGAAATAAACGCGTTTTCTCAACCCTTGGAATCACAGTGTAACTGACTGGCTCAGAAGAGCCCACTGAGTCAGCCCTTAACCCCAGTGTGCAGAAGTTGTCAAAACGTGTTTTTCAGCACAAATAAACACGTTTTGGCAACTTTGGTCAACAACATGTAAGTTATAGGGCAGGAACAGAACACTTTTCAAAACGTGTTTTTCAGCCCGAAATAAACGCGTTTTCTCAACTCCTGGAATCACAGTGTAACTGACTGGCTCAGAAGAGCCCACTGAGTCAGCCCTTAACCCCAGTGTGCAGAAGTTGTCAAAACGTGTTTTTCAGCACAAATAAACACGTTTTGGCAACTTTGGTCAACAACATGTAAGTTATAGGGCAGGAACAGAACACTTTTCAAAACGTGTTTTTCAGCCCGAAATAAACGCGTTTTCTCAACCCTTGGAATCACAGTGTAACTGACTGGCTCAGAAGAGCCCACTGAGTCAGCCCTTAACCCCAGTGTGCAGAAGTTGTCAAAACGTGTTTTTCAGCACAAATAAACACGTTTTGGCAACTTTGGTCACCAACATGTAAGTTATAGGGCAGGAACAGAACACTTTTCAAAACGTGTTTTTCAGCCCGAAATAAACGCGTTTTCTCAACCCTTGGAATCACAGTGTAACTGACTGGCTCAGAAGAGCCCACTGAGTCAGCCCTTAACCCCAGTGTGCAGAAGTTGTCAAAACGTGTTTTTCAGCACAAATAAACACGTTTTGGCAACTTTGGTCAACAACATGTAAGTTATAGGGCAGGAACAGAACACTTTTCAAAACGTGTTTTTCAGCCCGAAATAAACGCGTTTTCTCAACTCCTGGAATCACAGTGTAACTGACTGGCTCAGAAGAGCCCACTGAGTCAGCCCTTAACCCCAGTGTGCAGAAGTTGTCAAAACGTGTTTTTCAGCACAAATAAACACGTTTTGGCAACTTTGGTCAACAACATGTAAGTTATAGGGCAGGAACAGAACACTTTTCAAAACGTGTTTTTCAGCCCGAAATAAACGCGTTTTCTCAACTCCTGGAATCACAGTGTAACTGACTGGCTCAGAAGAGCCCACTGTGTCAGCCCTTAACCCCAGTGTGCAGAAGTTGTCAAAACGTGTTTTTCAGCACAAATAAACACGTTTTGGCAACTTTGGTCAACAACATGTAAGTTATAGGGCAGGAACAGAACACTTTTCAAAACGTGTTTTTCAGCCCGAAATAAACGCGTTTTCTCAACTCCTGGAATCACAGTGTAACTGACTGGCTCAGAAGAGCCCACTGAGTCAGCCCTTAACCCCAGTGTGCAGAAGTTGTCAAAACGTGTTTTTCAGCACAAATAAACACGTTTTGGCAACTTTGGTCAACAACATGTAAGTTATAGGGCAGGAACAGAACACTTTTCAAAACGTGTTTTTCAGCCCGAAATAAACGCGTTTTCTCAACCCTTGGAATCACAGTGTAACTGACTGGCTCAGAAGAGCCCACTGAGTCAGCCCTTAACCCCAGTGTGCAGAAGTTGTCAAAACGTGTTTTTCAGCACAAATAAACACGTTTTGGCAACTTTGGTCACCAACATGTAAGTTATAGGGCAGGAACAGAACACTTTTCAAAACGTGTTTTTCAGCCCGAAATAAACGCGTTTTCTCAACTCCTGGAATCACAGTGTAACTGACTGGCTCAGAAGAGCCCACTGAGTCAGTCCTTAACCCCAGTGTGCAGAAGTTGTCAAAACGTGTTTTTCAGCACAAATAAACACGTTTTGGCAACTTTGGTCAACAACATGTAAGTTATAGGGCAGGAACAGAACACTTTTCAAAACGTGTTTTTCAGCCCGAAATAAACGCGTTTTCTCAACTCTTGGAATCACAGTGTAAGTGACTGGCTCAGAAGAGCCCACTGAGTCAGCCCTTAACCCCAGTGTGCAGAAGTTGTCAAAACGTGTTTTTCAGCACAAATAAACACGTTTTGGCAACTTTGGTCAACAACATGTAAGTTATAGGGCAGGAACAGAACACTTTTCAAAACGTGTTTTTCAGCCCGAAATAAACGCGTTTTCTCAACCCTTGGAATCACAGTGTAACTGACTGGCTCAGAAGAGCCCACTGAGTCAGCCCTTAACCCCAGTGTGCAGAAGTTGTCAAAACGTGTTTTTCAGCACAAATAAACACGTTTTGGCAACTTTGGTCAACAACATGTAAGTTATAGGGCAGGAACAGAACACTTTTCAAAACGTGTTTTTCAGCCCGAAATAAACGCGTTTTCTCAACCCTTGGAATCACAGTGTAACTGACTGGCTCAGAAGAGCCCAATGAGTCAGCCCTTAACCCCAGTGTGCAGAAGTTGTCAAAACGTGTTTTTCAGCACAAATAAACACGTTTTGGCAACTTTGGTCAACAACATGTAAGTTATAGGGCAGGAACAGAACACTTTTCAAAACGTGTTTTTCAGCCCGAAAGAAACGCGTTTTCTCAACTCTTGGAATCACAGTGTAACTGACTGGCTCAGAAGAGCCCACTGATTCAGCCCTTAACCCCAGTGTGCAGAAGTTGTCAAAACGTGTTTTTCAGCACAAATAAACACGTTTTGGCAACTTTGGTCACCAACATGTAAGTTATAGGGCAGGAACAGAACACTTTTCAAAACGTGTTTTTCAGCCCGAAATAAACGCGTTTTCTCAACTCCTGGAATCACAGTGTAACTGACTGGCTCAGAAGAGCCCACTGAGTCAGCCCTTAACCCCAGTGTGCAGAAGTTGTCAAAACGTGTTTTTCAGCACAAATAAACACGTTTTGGCAACTTTGGTCAACAACATGTAAGTTATAGGGCAGGAACAGAACACTTTTCAAAACGTGTTTTTCAGCCCGAAATAAACGCGTTTTCTCAACTCTTGGAATCACAGTGTAACTGACTGGCTCAGAAGAGCCCACTGAGTCAGCCCTTAACCCCAGTGTGCAGAAGTTGTCAAAACGTGTTTTTCAGCACAAATAAACACGTTTTGGCAACTTTGGTCAACAACATGTAAGTTATAGGGCAGGAAAAGAACACTTTTCAAAACGTGTTTTTCAGCCCGAAATAAACGCGTTTTCTCAACTCTTGGAATCACAGTGTAACTGACTGGCTCAGAAGAGCCCACTGATTCAGCCCTTAACCCCAGTGTGCAGAAGTTGTCAAAACGTGTTTTTCAGCACAAATAAACACGTTTTGGCAACTTTGGTCACCAACATGTAAGTTATAGGGCAGGAACAGAACACTTTTCAAAACGTGTTTTTCAGCCCGAAATAAACGCGTTTTCTCAACTCCTGGAATCACAGTGTAACTGACTGGCTCAGAAGAGCCCACTGAGTCAGCCCTTAACCCCAGTGTGCAGAAGTTGTCAAAACGTGTTTTTCAGCACAAATAAACACGTTTTGGCAACTTTGGTCAACAACATGTAAGTTATAGGGCAGGAACAGAACACTTTTCAAAACGTGTTTTTCAGTCCGAAATAAACGCGTTTTCTCAACTCTTGGAATCACAGTGTAACTGACTGGCTCAGAAGAGCCCACTGAGTCAGCCCTTAACCCCAGTGTGCAGGAGTTGTCAAAACGTGTTTTTCAGCACAAATAAACACGTTTTGGCAACTTTGGTCAACAACATGTAAGTTATAGGGCAGGAACAGAACACTTTTCAAAACGTGTTTTTCAGCCCGAAATAAACGCGTTTTCTCAACCCTTGGAATCACAGTGTAACTGACTGGCTCAGAAGAGCCCACTGAGTCAGCCCTTAACCCCAGTGTGCAGAAGTTGTCAAAACGTGTTTTTCAGCACAAATAAACACGTTTTGGCAACTTTGGTCACCAACATGTAAGTTATAGGGCAGGAACAGAACACTTTTCAAAACGTGTTTTTCAGCCCGAAATAAACGCGTTTTCTCAACCCTTGGAATCACAGTGTAACTGACTGGCTCAGAAGAGCCCACTGAGTCAGCCCTTAACCCCAGTGTGCAAAAGTTGTCAAAACGTGTTTTTAAGCACAAATAAACACGTCTTGGCAACTTTGGTCACCAACATGTAAGTTATAGGGCAGGAACAGAACACTTTTCAAAACGTGTTTTTCAGCCCGAAATAAACGCGTTTTCTCAACTCCTGGAATCACAGTGTAACTGACTGGCTCAGAAGAGCCCACTGAGTCAGCCCTTAACCCCAGTGTGCAGAAGTTGTCAAAACGTGTTTTTCAGCACAAATAAACACGTTTTGGCAACTTTGGTCAACAACATGTAAGTTATAGGGCAGGAACAGAACACTTTTCAAAACGTGTTTTTCAGCCCGAAATAAACGCGTTTTCTCAACTCCTGGAATCACAGTGTAACTGACTGGCTCAGAAGAGCCCACTGAGTCAGCCCTTAACCCCAGTGTGCAGAAGTTGTCAAAACGTGTTTTTCAGCCCAAATAAACACGTTTTGGCAACTTTGGTCAACAACATGTAAGTTATAGGGCAGGAACAGAACACTTTTCAAAACGTGTTTTTCAGCCCGAAATAAACGCGTTTTCTCAACCCTTGGAATCACAGTGTAACTGACTGGCTCAGAAGAGCCCACTGAGTCATCCCTTAACCCCAGTGTGCAGAAGTTGTCAAAACGTGTTTTTCAGCACAAAGAAACACGTTTTGGCAACTTTGGTCACCAACATGTAAGTTATAGGGCAGGAACAGAAAACTTTTCAAAACGTGTTTTTCAGCCCGAAATAAACGCGTTTTCTCAACCCTTTGAATCACAGTGTAACTGACTGGCTCAGAAGAGCCCACTGAGTCAGCCCTTAACCCCAGTGTGCAGAAGTTGTCAAAACGTGTTTTTAAGCACAAATAAACACGTTTTGGCAACTTTGGTCACCAACATGTAAGTTATAGGGCAGGAACAGAACAATTTTCAAAACGTGTTTTTCAGCCCGAAATAAACGCGTTTTCTCAACCCTTGGAATCACAGTGTAACTGACTGGCTCAGAAGAGCCCACTGAGTCAGCCCTTAACCCCAGTGTGCAGAAGTTGTCAAAACGTGTTTTTCAGCACAAATAAACACGTTTTGGCAACTTTGGTCACCAACATGTAAGTTATAGGGCAGGAACAGAACACTTTTCAAAACGTGTTTTTCAGCCCGAAATAAACGCGTTTTCTCAACTCCTGGAATCACAGTGTAACTGACTGGCTCAGAAGAGCCCACTGAGTCAGTCCTTAACCCCAGTGTGCAGAAGTTGTCAAAACGTGTTTTTCAGCACAAATAAACACGTTTTGGCAACTTTGGTCAACAACATGTAAGTTATAGGGCAGGAACAGAACACTTTTCAAAACGTGTTTTTCAGCCCGAAATAAACGCGTTTTCTCAACTCTTGGAATCACAGTGTAAGTGACTGGCTCAGAAGAGCCCACTGAGTCAGCCCTTAACCCCAGTGTGCAGAAGTTGTCAAAACGTGTTTTTCAGCACAAATAAACACGTTTTGGCAACTTTGGTCAACAACATGTAAGTTATAGGGCAGGAACAGAACACTTTTCAAAACGTGTTTTTCAGCCCGAAATAAACGCGTTTTCTCAACCCTTGGAATCACAGTGTAACTGACTGGCTCAGAAGAGCCCACTGAGTCAGCCCTTAACCCCAGTGTGCAGAAGTTGTCAAAACGTGTTTTTCAGCACAAATAAACACGTTTTGGCAACTTTGGTCAACAACATGTAAGTTATAGGGCAGGAACAGAACACTTTTCAAAACGTGTTTTTCAGCCCGAAATAAACGCGTTTTCTCAACCCTTGGAATCACAGTGTAACTGACTGGCTCAGAAGAGCCCAATGAGTCAGCCCTTAACCCCAGTGTGCAGAAGTTGTCAAAACGTGTTTTTCAGCACAAATAAACACGTTTTGGCAACTTTGGTCAACAACATGTAAGTTATAGGGCAGGAACAGAACACTTTTCAAAACGTGTTTTTCAGCCCGAAAGAAACGCGTTTTCTCAACTCTTGGAATCACAGTGTAACTGACTGGCTCAGAAGAGCCCACTGATTCAGCCCTTAACCCCAGTGTGCAGAAGTTGTCAAAACGTGTTTTTCAGCACAAATAAACACGTTTTGGCAACTTTGGTCACCAACATGTAAGTTATAGGGCAGGAACAGAACACTTTTCAAAACGTGTTTTTCAGCCCGAAATAAACGCGTTTTCTCAACTCCTGGAATCACAGTGTAACTGACTGGCTCAGAAGAGCCCACTGAGTCAGCCCTTAACCCCAGTGTGCAGAAGTTGTCAAAACGTGTTTTTCAGCACAAATAAACACGTTTTGGCAACTTTGGTCAACAACATGTAAGTTATAGGGCAGGAACAGAACACTTTTCAAAACGTGTTTTTCAGCCCGAAATAAACGCGTTTTCTCAACTCTTGGAATCACAGTGTAACTGACTGGCTCAGAAGAGCCCACTGAGTCAGCCCTTAACCCCAGTGTGCAGAAGTTGTCAAAACGTGTTTTTCAGCACAAATAAACACGTTTTGGCAACTTTGGTCAACAACATGTAAGTTATAGGGCAGGAACAGAACACTTTTCAAAACGTGTTTTTCAGCCCGAAATAAACGCGTTTTCTCAACTCTTGGAATCACAGTGTAACTGACTGGCTCAGAAGAGCCCACTGATTCAGCCCTTAACCCCAGTGTGCAGAAGTTGTCAAAACGTGTTTTTCAGCACAAATAAACACGTTTTGGCAACTTTGGTCACCAACATGTAAGTTATAGGGCAGGAACAGAACACTTTTCAAAACGTGTTTTTCAGCCCGAAATAAACGCGTTTTCTCAACTCTTGGAATCACAGTGTAACTGACTGGCTCAGAAGAGCCCACTGAGTCAGCCCTTAACCCCAGTGTGCAGGAGTTGTCAAAACGTGTTTTTCAGCACAAATAAACACGTTTTGGCAACTTTGGTCAACAACATGTAAGTTATAGGGCAGGAACAGAACACTTTTCAAAACGTGTTTTTCAGCCCGAAATAAACGCGTTTTCTCAACCCTTGGAATCACAGTGTAACTGACTGGCTCAGAAGAGCCCACTGAGTCAGCCCTTAACCCCAGTGTGCAGAAGTTGTCAAAACGTGTTTTTCAGCACAAATAAACACGTTTTGGCAACTTTGGTCACCAACATGTAAGTTATAGGGCAGGAACAGAACACTTTTCAAAACGTGTTTTTCAGCCCGAAATAAACGCGTTTTCTCAACCCTTGGAATCACAGTGTAACTGACTGGCTCAGAAGAGCCCACTGAGTCAGCCCTTAACCCCAGTGTGCAGAAGTTGTCAAAACGTGTTTTTCAGCACAAATAAACACGTTTTGGCAACTTTGGTCAACAACATGTAAGTTATAGGGCAGGAACAGAACACTTTTCAAAACGTGTTTTTCAGCCCGAAATAAACGCGTTTTCTCAACCCTTGGAATCACAGTGTAACTGACTGGCTCAGAAGAGCCCACTGAGTCAGCCCTTAACCCCAGTGTGCAGAAGTTGTCAAAACGTGTTTTTCAGCACAAATAAACACGTTTTGGCAACTTTGGTCACCAACATGTAAGTTATAGGGCAGGAACAGAACACTTTTCAAAACGTGTTTTTCAGCCCGAAATAAACGCGTTTTCTCAACTCCTGGAATCACAGTGTAACTGACTGGCTCAGAAGAGCCCACTGAGTCAGTCCTTAACCCCAGTGTGCAGAAGTTGTCAAAACGTGTTTTTCAGCACAAATAAACACGTTTTGGCAACTTTGGTCAACAACATGTAAGTTATAGGGCAGGAACAGAACACTTTTCAAAACGTGTTTTTCAGCCCGAAATAAACGCGTTTTCTCAACTCTTGGAATCACAGTGTAAGTGACTGGCTCAGAAGAGCCCACTGAGTCAGCCCTTAACCCCAGTGTGCAGAAGTTGTCAAAACGTGTTTTTCAGCACAAATAAACACGTTTTGGCAACTTTGGTCAACAACATGTAAGTTATAGGGCAGGAACAGAACACTTTTCAAAACGTGTTTTTCAGCCCGAAATAAACGCGTTTTCTCAACCCTTGGAATCACAGTGTAACTGACTGGCTCAGAAGAGCCCAATGAGTCAGCCCTTAACCCCAGTGTGCAGAAGTTGTCAAAACGTGTTTTTCAGCACAAATAAACACGTTTTGGCAACTTTGGTCACCAACATGTAAGTTATAGGGCAGGAACAGAACACTTTTCAAAACGTGTTTTTCAGCCCGAAATAAACGCGTTTTCTCAACTCCTGGAATCACAGTGTAACTGACTGGCTCAGAAGAGCCCACTGAGTCAGCCCTTAACCCCAGTGTGCAGAAGTTGTCAAAACGTGTTTTTCAGCACAAATAAACACGTTTTGGCAACTTTGGTCAACAACATGTAAGTTATAGGGCAGGAACAGAACACTTTTCAAAACGTGTTTTTCAGCCCGAAATAAACGCGTTTTCTCAACTCTTGGAATCACAGTGTAACTGACTGGCTCAGAAGAGCCCACTGAGTCAGCCCTTAACCCCAGTGTGCAGGAGTTGTCAAAACGTGTTTTTCAGCACAAATAAACACGTTTTGGCAACTTTGGTCAACAACATGTAAGTTATAGGGCAGGAACAGAACACTTTTCAAAACGTGTTTTTCAGCCCGAAATAAACGCGTTTTCTCAACCCTTGGAATCACAGTGTAACTGACTGGCTCAGAAGAGCCCACTGAGTCAGCCCTTAACCCCAGTGTGCAGAAGTTGTCAAAACGTGTTTTTCAGCACAAATAAACACGTTTTGGCAACTTTGGTCACCAACATGTAAGTTATAGGGCAGGAACAGAACACTTTTCAAAACGTGTTTTTCAGCCCGAAATAAACGCGTTTTCTCAACCCTTGGAATCACAGTGTAACTGACTGGCTCAGAAGAGCCCACTGAGTCAGCCCTTAACCCCAGTGTGCAAAAGTTGTCAAAACGTGTTTTTAAGCACAAATAAACACGTCTTGGCAACTTTGGTCACCAACATGTAAGTTATAGGGCAGGAACAGAACACTTTTCAAAACGTGTTTTTCAGCCCGAAATAAACGCGTTTTCTCAACTCCTGGAATCACAGTGTAACTGACTGGCTCAGAAGAGCCCACTGAGTCAGCCCTTAACCCCAGTGTGCAGAAGTTGTCAAAACGTGTTTTTCAGCACAAATAAACACGTTTTGGCAACTTTGGTCAACAACATGTAAGTTATAGGGCAGGAACAGAACACTTTTCAAAACGTGTTTTTCAGCCCGAAATAAACGCGTTTTCTCAACTCCTGGAATCACAGTGTAACTGACTGGCTCAGAAGAGCCCACTGAGTCAGCCCTTAACCCCAGTGTGCAGAAGTTGTCAAAACGTGTTTTTCAGCCCAAATAAACACGTTTTGGCAACTTTGGTCAACAACATGTAAGTTATAGGGCAGGAACAGAACACTTTTCAAAACGTGTTTTTCAGCCCGAAATAAACGCGTTTTCTCAACCCTTGGAATCACAGTGTAACTGACTGGCTCAGAAGAGCCCACTGAGTCATCCCTTAACCCCAGTGTGCAGAAGTTGTCAAAACGTGTTTTTCAGCACAAAGAAACACGTTTTGGCAACTTTGGTCACCAACATGTAAGTTATAGGGCAGGAACAGAAAACTTTTCAAAACGTGTTTTTCAGCCCGAAATAAACGCGTTTTCTCAACCCTTTGAATCACAGTGTAACTGACTGGCTCAGAAGAGCCCACTGAGTCAGCCCTTAACCCCAGTGTGCAGAAGTTGTCAAAACGTGTTTTTAAGCACAAATAAACACGTTTTGGCAACTTTGGTCACCAACATGTAAGTTATAGGGCAGGAACAGAACAATTTTCAAAACGTGTTTTTCAGCCCGAAATAAACGCGTTTTCTCAACCCTTGGAATCACAGTGTAACTGACTGGCTCAGAAGAGCCCACTGAGTCAGCCCTTAACCCCAGTGTGCAGAAGTTGTCAAAACGTGTTTTTCAGCACAAATAAACACGTTTTGGCAACTTTGGTCACCAACATGTAAGTTATAGGGCAGGAACAGAACACTTTTCAAAACGTGTTTTTCAGCCCGAAATAAACGCGTTTTCTCAACTCCTGGAATCACAGTGTAACTGACTGGCTCAGAAGAGCCCACTGAGTCAGTCCTTAACCCCAGTGTGCAGAAGTTGTCAAAACGTGTTTTTCAGCACAAATAAACACGTTTTGGCAACTTTGGTCACCAACATGTAAGTTATAGGGCAGGAACAGAACACTTTTCAAAACGTGTTTTTCAGCCCGAAATAAACGCGTTTTCTCAACCCTTGGAATCACAGTGTAACTGACTGGCTCAGAAGAGCCCACTGAGTCAGCCCTTAACCCCAGTGTGCAGAAGTTGTCAAAACGTGTTTTTCAGCACAAATAAACACGTTTTGGCAACTTTGGTCAACAACATGTAAGTTATAGGGCAGGAACAGAACACTTTTCAAAACGTGTTTTTCAGCCCGAAAAAAACGCGTTTTCTCAACCCTTGGAATCACAGTGTAACTGACTGGCTCAGAAGAGCCCACTGAGTCAGCCCTTAACCCCAGTGTGCAGAAGTTGTCAAAACGTGTTTTTCAGCACAAATAAACACGTTTTGGCAACTTTGGTCAACAACATGTAAGTTATAGGGCAGGAACAGAACACTTTTCAAAACGTGTTTTTCAGCCCGAAATAAACGCGTTTTCTCAACTCCTGGAATCACAGTGTAACTGACTGGCTCAGAAGAGCCCACTGAGTCAGTCCTTAACCCCAGTGTGCAGAAGTTGTCAAAACGTGTTTTTCAGCACAAATAAACACGTTTTGGCAACTTTGGTCAACAACATGTAAGTTATAGGGCAGGAACAGAACACTTTTCAAAACGTGTTTTTCAGCCCGAAATAAACGCGTTTTCTCAACTCTTGGAATCACAGTGTAAGTGACTGGCTCAGAAGAGCCCACTGAGTCAGCCCTTAACCCCAGTGTGCAGAAGTTGTCAAAACGTGTTTTTCAGCACAAATAAACACGTTTTGGCAACTTTGGTCAACAACATGTAAGTTATAGGGCAGGAACAGAACACTTTTCAAAACGTGTTTTTCAGCCCGAAATAAACGCGTTTTCTCAACCCTTGGAATCACAGTGTAACTGACTGGCTCAGAAGAGCCCACTGAGTCAGCCCTTAACCCCAGTGTGCAGAAGTTGTCAAAACGTGTTTTTCAGCACAAATAAACACGTTTTGGCAACTTTGGTCAACAACATGTAAGTTATAGGGCAGGAACAGAACACTTTTCAAAACGTGTTTTTCAGCCCGAAATAAACGCGTTTTCTCAACCCTTGGAATCACAGTGTAACTGACTGGCTCAGAAGAGCCCAATGAGTCAGCCCTTAACCCCAGTGTGCAGAAGTTGTCAAAACGTGTTTTTCAGCACAAATAAACACGTTTTGGCAACTTTGGTCAACAACATGTAAGTTATAGGGCAGGAACAGAACACTTTTCAAAACGTGTTTTTCAGCCCGAAAGAAACGCGTTTTCTCAACTCTTGGAATCACAGTGTAACTGACTGGCTCAGAAGAGCCCACTGATTCAGCCCTTAACCCCAGTGTGCAGAAGTTGTCAAAACGTGTTTTTCAGCACAAATAAACACGTTTTGGCAACTTTGGTCACCAACATGTAAGTTATAGGGCAGGAACAGAACACTTTTCAAAACGTGTTTTTCAGCCCGAAATAAACGCGTTTTCTCAACTCCTGGAATCACAGTGTAACTGACTGGCTCAGAAGAGCCCACTGAGTCAGCCCTTAACCCCAGTGTGCAGAAGTTGTCAAAACGTGTTTTTCAGCACAAATAAACACGTTTTGGCAACTTTGGTCAACAACATGTAAGTTATAGGGCAGGAACAGAACACTTTTCAAAACGTGTTTTTCAGCCCGAAATAAACGCGTTTTCTCAACTCTTGGAATCACAGTGTAACTGACTGGCTCAGAAGAGCCCACTGAGTCAGCCCTTAACCCCAGTGTGCAGAAGTTGTCAAAACGTGTTTTTCAGCACAAATAAACACGTTTTGGCAACTTTGGTCAACAACATGTAAGTTATAGGGCAGGAACAGAACACTTTTCAAAACGTGTTTTTCAGCCCGAAATAAACGCGTTTTCTCAACTCTTGGAATCACAGTGTAACTGACTGGCTCAGAAGAGCCCACTGATTCAGCCCTTAACCCCAGTGTGCAGAAGTTGTCAAAACGTGTTTTTCAGCACAAATAAACACGTTTTGGCAACTTTGGTCACCAACATGTAAGTTATAGGGCAGGAACAGAACACTTTTCAAAACGTGTTTTTCAGCCCGAAATAAACGCGTTTTCTCAACTCCTGGAATCACAGTGTAACTGACTGGCTCAGAAGAGCCCACTGAGTCAGCCCTTAACCCCAGTGTGCAGAAGTTGTCAAAACGTGTTTTTCAGCACAAATAAACACGTTTTGGCAACTTTGGTCAACAACATGTAAGTTATAGGGCAGGAACAGAACACTTTTCAAAACGTGTTTTTCAGCCCGAAATAAACGCGTTTTCTCAACTCTTGGAATCACAGTGTAACTGACTGGCTCAGAAGAGCCCACTGAGTCAGCCCTTAACCCCAGTGTGCAGGAGTTGTCAAAACGTGTTTTTCAGCACAAATAAACACGTTTTGGCAACTTTGGTCAACAACATGTAAGTTATAGGGCAGGAACAGAACACTTTTCAAAACGTGTTTTTCAGCCCGAAATAAACGCGTTTTCTCAACCCTTTGGAATCACAGTGTAACTGACTGGCTCAGAAGAGCCCACTGAGTCAGCCCTTAACCCCAGTGTGCAGAAGTTGTCAAAACGTGTTTTTCAGCACAAATAAACACGTTTTGGCAACTTTGGTCACCAACATGTAAGTTATAGGGCAGGAACAGAACACTTTTCAAAACGTGTTTTTCAGCCCGAAATAAACGCGTTTTCTCAACCCTTGGAATCACAGTGTAACTGACTGGCTCAGAAGAGCCCACTGAGTCAGCCCTTAACCCCAGTGTGCAAAAGTTGTCAAAACGTGTTTTTAAGCACAAATAAACACGTCTTGGCAACTTTGGTCACCAACATGTAAGTTATAGGGCAGGAACAGAACACTTTTCAAAACGTGTTTTTCAGCCCGAAATAAACGCGTTTTCTCAACTCCTGGAATCACAGTGTAACTGACTGGCTCAGAAGAGCCCACTGAGTCAGCCCTTAACCCCAGTGTGCAGAAGTTGTCAAAACGTGTTTTTCAGCACAAATAAACACGTTTTGGCAACTTTGGTCAACAACATGTAAGTTATAGGGCAGGAACAGAACACTTTTCAAAACGTGTTTTTCAGCCCGAAATAAACGCGTTTTCTCAACTCCTGGAATCACAGTGTAACTGACTGGCTCAGAAGAGCCCACTGAGTCAGCCCTTAACCCCAGTGTGCAGAAGTTGTCAAAACGTGTTTTTCAGCCCAAATAAACACGTTTTGGCAACTTTGGTCAACAACATGTAAGTTATAGGGCAGGAACAGAACACTTTTCAAAACGTGTTTTTCAGCCCGAAATAAACGCGTTTTCTCAACCCTTGGAATCACAGTGTAACTGACTGGCTCAGAAGAGCCCACTGAGTCATCCCTTAACCCCAGTGTGCAGAAGTTGTCAAAACGTGTTTTTCAGCACAAAGAAACACGTTTTGGCAACTTTGGTCACCAACATGTAAGTTATAGGGCAGGAACAGAAAACTTTTCAAAACGTGTTTTTCAGCCCGAAATAAACGCGTTTTCTCAACCCTTTGAATCACAGTGTAACTGACTGGCTCAGAAGAGCCCACTGAGTCAGCCCTTAACCCCAGTGTGCAGAAGTTGTCAAAACGTGTTTTTAAGCACAAATAAACACGTTTTGGCAACTTTGGTCACCAACATGTAAGTTATAGGGCAGGAACAGAACAATTTTCAAAACGTGTTTTTCAGCCCGAAATAAACGCGTTTTCTCAACCCTTGGAATCACAGTGTAACTGACTGGCTCAGAAGAGCCCACTGAGTCAGCCCTTAACCCCAGTGTGCAGAAGTTGTCAAAACGTGTTTTTCAGCACAAATAAACACGTTTGGCAACTTTGGTCAACAACATGTAAGTTATAGGGCAGGAACAGAACACTTTTCAAAACGTGTTTTTCAGCCCGAAATAAACGCGTTTTCTCAACCCTTGGAATCACAGTGTAACTGACTGGCTCAGAAGAGCCCACTGAGTCAGCCCTTAACCCCAGTGTGCAGAAGTTGTCAAAACGTGTTTTTCAGCACAAATAAACACGTTTTGGCAACTTTGGTCACCAACATGTAAGTTATAGGGCAGGAACAGAACACTTTTCAAAACGTGTTTTTCAGCCCGAAATAAACGCGTTTTCTCAACCCTTGGAATCACAGTGTAACTGACTGGCTCAGAAGAGCCCACTGAGTCAGCCCTTAACCCCAGTGTGCAGAAGTTGTCAAAACGTGTTTTTAAGCACAAATAAACACGTTTTGGCAACTTTGGTCACCAACATGTAAGTTATAGGGCAGGAACAGAACACTTTTCAAAACGTGTTTTTCAGCCCGAAATAAACGCGTTTTCTCAACTCCTGGAATCACAGTATAACTGACTGGCTCAGAAGAGCCCACTGAGTCAGCCCTTAACCCCAGTGTGCAGAAGTTGTCAAAACGTGTTTTTCAGCACAAATAAACACGTTTTGGCAACTTTGGTCAACAACATGTAAGTTATAGGGCAGGAACAGAACACTTTTCAAAACGTGTTTTTCAGCCCGAAATAAACGCGTTTTCTCAACTCCTGGAATCACAGTGTAACTGACTGGCTCAGAAGAGCCCACTGAGTCAGCCCTTAACCCCAGTGTGCAGAAGTTGTCAAAACGTGTTTTTCAGCACAAATAAACACGTTTTGGCAACTTTGGTCAACAACATGTAAGTTATAGGGCAGGAACAGAACACTTTTCAAAACGTGTTTTTCAGCCCGAAAAAAACGCGTTTTCTCAACCCTTGGAATCACAGTGTAACTGACTGGCTCAGAAGAGCCCACTGAGTCAGCCCTTAACCCCAGTGTGCAGAAGTTGTCAAAACGTGTTTTTCAGCACAAATAAACACGTTTTGGCAACTTTGGTCAACAACATGTAAGTTATAGGGCAGGAACAGAACACTTTTCAAAACGTGTTTTTCAGCCCGAAATAAACGCGTTTTCTCAACTCCTGGAATCACAGTGTAACTGACTGGCTCAGAAGAGCCCACTGAGTCAGCCCTTAACCCCAGTGTGCAGAAGTTGTCAAAACGTGTTTTTCAGCACAAATAAACACGTTTTGGCAACTTTGGTCAACAACATGTAAGTTATAGGGCAGGAACAGAACACTTTTCAAAACGTGTTTTTCAGCCCGAAATAAACGCGTTTTCTCAACTCTTGGAATCACAGTGTAACTGACTGGTTCAGAAGAGCCCACTGAGTCAGCCCTTAACCCCAGTGTGCAGAAGTTGTCAAAACGTGTTTTTCAGCACAAATAAACACGTTTTGGCAACTTTGGTCAACAACATGTAAGTTATAGGGCAGGAACAGAACACTTTTCAAAACGTGTTTTTCAGCCCGAAATAAACGCGTTTTCTCAACCCTTGGAATCACAGTGTAACTGACTGGCTCAGAAGAGCCCACTGATTCAGCCCTTAACCCCAGTGTGCAGAAGTTGTCAAAACGTGTTTTTCAGCACAAATAAACACGTTTTGGCAACTTTGGTCACCAACATGTAAGTTATAGGGCAGGAACAGAACACTTTTCAAAACGTGTTTTTCAGCCCGAAATAAACGCGTTTTCTCAACTCCTGGAATCACAGTGTAACTGACTGGCTCAGAAGAGCCCACTGAGTCAGCCCTTAACCCCAGTGTGCAGAAGTTGTCAAAACGTGTTTTTCAGCACAAATAAACACGTTTTGGCAACTTTGGTCAACAACATGTAAGTTATAGGGCAGGAACAGAACACTTTTCAAAACGTGTTTTTCAGCCCGAAATAAACGCGTTTTCTCAACCCTTGGAATCACAGTGTAACTGACTGGCTCAGAAGAGCCCACTGAGTCAGCCCTTAACCCCAGTGTGCAGAAGTTGTCAAAACGTGTTTTTCAGCACAAATAAACACGTTTTGGCAACTTTGGTCAACAACATGTAAGTTATAGGGCAGGAACAGAACACTTTTCAAAACGTGTTTTTCAGCCCGAAATAAACGCGTTTTCTCAACCCTTGGAATCACAGTGTAACTGACTGGCTCAGAAGAGCCCACTGAGTCAGCCCTTAACCCCAGTGTGCAGAAGTTGTCAAAACGTGTTTTTCAGCACAAATAAACACGTTTTGGCAACTTTGGTCACCAACATGTAAGTTATAGGGCAGGAACAGAACACTTTTCAAAACGTGTTTTTCAGCCCGAAATAAACGCGTTTTCTCAACCCTTGGAATCACAGTGTAACTGACTGGCTCAGAAGAGCCCACTGAGTCAGCCCTTAACCCCAGTGTGCAGAAGTTGTCAAAACGTGTTTTTCAGCACAAATAAACACGTTTTGGCAACTTTGGTCACCAACATGTAAGTTATAGGGCAGGAACAGAACACTTTTCAAAACGTGTTTTTCAGCCCGAAATAAACGCGTTTTCTCAACCCTTGGAATCACAGTGTAACTGACTGGCTCAGAAGAGCCCACTGAGTCAGCCCTTAACCCCAGTGTGCAGAAGTTGTCAAAACGTGTTTTTAAGCACAAATAAACACGTTTTGGCAACTTTGGTCACCAACATGTAAGTTATAGGGCAGGAACAGAACACTTTTCAAAACGTGTTTTTCAGCCCGAAATAAACGCGTTTTCTCAACTCCTGGAATCACAGTGTAACTGACTGGCTCAGAAGAGCCCACTGAGTCAGCCCTTAACCCCAGTGTGCAGAAGTTGTCAAAACGTGTTTTTCAGCACAAATAAACACGTTTTGGCAACTTTGGTCAACAACATGTAAGTTATAGGGCAGGAACAGAACACTTTTCAAAACGTGTTTTTCAGCCCGAAATAAACGCGTTTTCTCAACTCCTGGAATCACAGTGTAACTGACTGGCTCAGAAGAGCCCACTGAGTCAGCCCTTAACCCCAGTGTGCAGAAGTTGTCAAAACGTGTTTTTCAGCACAAATAAACACGTTTTGGCAACTTTGGTCAACAACATGTAAGTTATAGGGCAGGAACAGAACACTTTTCAAAACGTGTTTTTCAGCCCGAAATAAACGCGTTTTCTCAACCCTTGGAATCACAGTGTAACTGACTGGCTCAGAAGAGCCCACTGAGTCAGCCCTTAACCCCAGTGTGCAGAAGTTGTCAAAACGTGTTTTTCAGCACAAATAAACACGTTTTGGCAACTTTGGTCAACAACATGTAAGTTATAGGGCAGGAACAGAACACTTTTCAAAACGTGTTTTTCAGCCCGAAATAAACGCGTTTTCTCAACTCTTGGAATCACAGTGTAACTGACTGGCTCAGAAGAGCCCACTGATTCAGCCCTTAACCCCAGTGTGCAGAAGTTGTCAAAACGTGTTTTTCAGCACAAAGAAACACGTTTTGGCAACTTTGGTCACCAACATGTAAGTTATAGGGCAGGAACAGAAAACTTTTCAAAACGTGTTTTTCAGCCCGAAATAAACGCGTTTTCTCAACCCTTTGAATCACAGTGTAACTGACTGGCTCAGAAGAGCCCACTGAGTCAGCCCTTAACCCCAGTGTGCAGAAGTTGTCAAAACGTGTTTTTAAGCACAAATAAACACGTTTTGGCAACTTTGGTCACCAACATGTAAGTTATAGGGCAGGAACAGAACAATTTTCAAAACGTGTTTTTCAGCCCGAAATAAACGCGTTTTCTCAACCCTTGGAATCACAGTGTAACTGACTGGCTCAGAAGAGCCCACTGAGTCAGCCCTTAACCCCAGTGTGCAGAAGTTGTCAAAACGTGTTTTTCAGCACAAATAAACACGTTTTGGCAACTTTGGTCACCAACATGTAAGTTATAGGGCAGGAACAGAACACTTTTCAAAACGTGTTTTTCAGCCCGAAATAAACGCGTTTTCTCAACTCCTGGAATCACAGTGTAACTGACTGGCTCAGAAGAGCCCACTGAGTCAGTCCTTAACCCCAGTGTGCAGAAGTTGTCAAAACGTGTTTTTCAGCACAAATAAACACGTTTTGGCAACTTTGGTCAACAACATGTAAGTTATAGGGCAGGAACAGAACACTTTTCAAAACGTGTTTTTCAGCCCGAAATAAACGCGTTTTCTCAACTCTTGGAATCACAGTGTAAGTGACTGGCTCAGAAGAGCCCACTGAGTCAGCCCTTAACCCCAGTGTGCAGAAGTTGTCAAAACGTGTTTTTCAGCACAAATAAACACGTTTTGGCAACTTTGGTCAACAACATGTAAGTTATAGGGCAGGAACAGAACACTTTTCAAAACGTGTTTTTCAGCCCGAAATAAACGCGTTTTCTCAACCCTTGGAATCACAGTGTAACTGACTGGCTCAGAAGAGCCCACTGAGTCAGCCCTTAACCCCAGTGTGCAGAAGTTGTCAAAACGTGTTTTTCAGCACAAATAAACACGTTTTGGCAACTTTGGTCAACAACATGTAAGTTATAGGGCAGGAACAGAACACTTTTCAAAACGTGTTTTTCAGCCCGAAATAAACGCGTTTTCTCAACCCTTGGAATCACAGTGTAACTGACTGGCTCAGAAGAGCCCAATGAGTCAGCCCTTAACCCCAGTGTGCAGAAGTTGTCAAAACGTGTTTTTCAGCACAAATAAACACGTTTTGGCAACTTTGGTCAACAACATGTAAGTTATAGGGCAGGAACAGAACACTTTTCAAAACGTGTTTTTCAGCCCGAAAGAAACGCGTTTTCTCAACTCTTGGAATCACAGTGTAACTGACTGGCTCAGAAGAGCCCACTGATTCAGCCCTTAACCCCAGTGTGCAGAAGTTGTCAAAACGTGTTTTTCAGCACAAATAAACACGTTTTGGCAACTTTGGTCACCAACATGTAAGTTATAGGGCAGGAACAGAACACTTTTCAAAACGTGTTTTTCAGCCCGAAATAAACGCGTTTTCTCAACTCCTGGAATCACAGTGTAACTGACTGGCTCAGAAGAGCCCACTGAGTCAGCCCTTAACCCCAGTGTGCAGAAGTTGTCAAAACGTGTTTTTCAGCACAAATAAACACGTTTTGGCAACTTTGGTCAACAACATGTAAGTTATAGGGCAGGAACAGAACACTTTTCAAAACGTGTTTTTCAGCCCGAAATAAACGCGTTTTCTCAACTCTTGGAATCACAGTGTAACTGACTGGCTCAGAAGAGCCCACTGAGTCAGCCCTTAACCCCAGTGTGCAGAAGTTGTCAAAACGTGTTTTTCAGCACAAATAAACACGTTTTGGCAACTTTGGTCAACAACATGTAAGTTATAGGGCAGGAACAGAACACTTTTCAAAACGTGTTTTTCAGCCCGAAATAAACGCGTTTTCTCAACCCTTTGAATCACAGTGTAACTGACTGGCTCAGAAGAGCCCACTGAGTCAGCCCTTAACCCCAGTGTGCAGAAGTTGTCAAAACGTGTTTTTAAGCACAAATAAACACGTTTTGGCAACTTTGGTCACCAACATGTAAGTTATAGGGCAGGAACAGAACAATTTTCAAAACGTGTTTTTCAGCCCGAAATAAACGCGTTTTCTCAACCCTTGGAATCACAGTGTAACTGACTGGCTCAGAAGAGCCCACTGAGTCAGCCCTTAACCCCAGTGTGCAGAAGTTGTCAAAACGTGTTTTTCAGCACAAATAAACACGTTTTGGCAACTTTGGTCACCAACATGTAAGTTATAGGGCAGGAACAGAACACTTTTCAAAACGTGTTTTTCAGCCCGAAATAAACGCGTTTTCTCAACTCCTGGAATCACAGTGTAACTGACTGGCTCAGAAGAGCCCACTGAGTCAGTCCTTAACCCCAGTGTGCAGAAGTTGTCAAAACGTGTTTTTCAGCACAAATAAACACGTTTTGGCAACTTTGGTCAACAACATGTAAGTTATAGGGCAGGAACAGAACACTTTTCAAAACGTGTTTTTCAGCCCGAAATAAACGCGTTTTCTCAACTCTTGGAATCACAGTGTAAGTGACTGGCTCAGAAGAGCCCACTGAGTCAGCCCTTAACCCCAGTGTGCAGAAGTTGTCAAAACGTGTTTTTCAGCACAAATAAACACGTTTTGGCAACTTTGGTCAACAACATGTAAGTTATAGGGCAGGAACAGAACACTTTTCAAAACGTGTTTTTCAGCCCGAAATAAACGCGTTTTCTCAACCCTTGGAATCACAGTGTAACTGACTGGCTCAGAAGAGCCCACTGAGTCAGCCCTTAACCCCAGTGTGCAGAAGTTGTCAAAACGTGTTTTTCAGCACAAATAAACACGTTTTGGCAACTTTGGTCAACAACATGTAAGTTATAGGGCAGGAACAGAACACTTTTCAAAACGTGTTTTTCAGCCCGAAATAAACGCGTTTTCTCAACCCTTGGAATCACAGTGTAACTGACTGGCTCAGAAGAGCCCAATGAGTCAGCCCTTAACCCCAGTGTGCAGAAGTTGTCAAAACGTGTTTTTCAGCACAAATAAACACGTTTTGGCAACTTTGGTCAACAACATGTAAGTTATAGGGCAGGAACAGAACACTTTTCAAAACGTGTTTTTCAGCCCGAAAGAAACGCGTTTTCTCAACTCTTGGAATCACAGTGTAACTGACTGGCTCAGAAGAGCCCACTGATTCAGCCCTTAACCCCAGTGTGCAGAAGTTGTCAAAACGTGTTTTTCAGCACAAATAAACACGTTTTGGCAACTTTGGTCACCAACATGTAAGTTATAGGGCAGGAACAGAACACTTTTCAAAACGTGTTTTTCAGCCCGAAATAAACGCGTTTTCTCAACTCCTGGAATCACAGTGTAACTGACTGGCTCAGAAGAGCCCACTGAGTCAGCCCTTAACCCCAGTGTGCAGAAGTTGTCAAAACGTGTTTTTCAGCACAAATAAACACGTTTTGGCAACTTTGGTCAACAACATGTAAGTTATAGGGCAGGAACAGAACACTTTTCAAAACGTGTTTTTCAGCCCGAAATAAACGCGTTTTCTCAACTCTTGGAATCACAGTGTAACTGACTGGCTCAGAAGAGCCCACTGAGTCAGCCCTTAACCCCAGTGTGCAGAAGTTGTCAAAACGTGTTTTTCAGCACAAATAAACACGTTTTGGCAACTTTGGTCAACAACATGTAAGTTATAGGGCAGGAACAGAACACTTTTCAAAACGTGTTTTTCAGCCCGAAATAAACGCGTTTTCTCAACTCTTGGAATCACAGTGTAACTGACTGGCTCAGAAGAGCCCACTGAGTCAGCCCTTAACCCCAGTGTGCAGGAGTTGTCAAAACGTGTTTTTCAGCACAAATAAACACGTTTTGGCAACTTTGGTCAACAACATGTAAGTTATAGGGCAGGAACAGAACACTTTTCAAAACGTGTTTTTCAGCCCGAAATAAACGCGTTTTCTCAACCCTTGGAATCACAGTGTAACTGACTGGCTCAGAAGAGCCCACTGAGTCAGCCCTTAACCCCAGTGTGCAGAAGTTGTCAAAACGTGTTTTTCAGCACAAATAAACACGTTTTGGCAACTTTGGTCACCAACATGTAAGTTATAGGGCAGGAACAGAACACTTTTCAAAACGTGTTTTTCAGCCCGAAATAAACGCGTTTTCTCAACCCTTGGAATCACAGTGTAACTGACTGGCTCAGAAGAGCCCACTGAGTCAGCCCTTAACCCCAGTGTGCAAAAGTTGTCAAAACGTGTTTTTAAGCACAAATAAACACGTCTTGGCAACTTTGGTCACCAACATGTAAGTTATAGGGCAGGAACAGAACACTTTTCAAAACGTGTTTTTCAGCCCGAAATAAACGCGTTTTCTCAACTCCTGGAATCACAGTGTAACTGACTGGCTCAGAAGAGCCCACTGAGTCAGCCCTTAACCCCAGTGTGCAGAAGTTGTCAAAACGTGTTTTTCAGCACAAATAAACACGTTTTGGCAACTTTGGTCAACAACATGTAAGTTATAGGGCAGGAACAGAACACTTTTCAAAACGTGTTTTTCAGCCCGAAATAAACGCGTTTTCTCAACTCCTGGAATCACAGTGTAACTGACTGGCTCAGAAGAGCCCACTGAGTCAGCCCTTAACCCCAGTGTGCAGAAGTTGTCAAAACGTGTTTTTCAGCCCAAATAAACACGTTTTGGCAACTTTGGTCAACAACATGTAAGTTATAGGGCAGGAACAGAACACTTTTCAAAACGTGTTTTTCAGCCCGAAATAAACGCGTTTTCTCAACCCTTGGAATCACAGTGTAACTGACTGGCTCAAAAGAGCCCACTGAGTCATCCCTTAACCCCAGTGTGCAGAAGTTGTCAAAACGTGTTTTTCAGCACAAAGAAACACGTTTTGGCAACTTTGGTCACCAACATGTAAGTTATAGGGCAGGAACAGAAAACTTTTCAAAACGTGTTTTTCAGCCCGAAATAAACGCGTTTTCTCAACCCTTTGAATCACAGTGTAACTGACTGGCTCAGAAGAGCCCACTGAGTCAGCCCTTAACCCCAGTGTGCAGAAGTTGTCAAAACGTGTTTTTAAGCACAAATAAACACGTTTTGGCAACTTTGGTCACCAACATGTAAGTTATAGGGCAGGAACAGAACAATTTTCAAAACGTGTTTTTCAGCCCGAAATAAACGCGTTTTCTCAACCCTTGGAATCACAGTGTAACTGACTGGCTCAGAAGAGCCCACTGAGTCAGCCCTTAACCCCAGTGTGCAGAAGTTGTCAAAACGTGTTTTTCAGCACAAATAAACACGTTTGGCAACTTTGGTCAACAACATGTAAGTTATAGGGCAGGAACAGAACACTTTTCAAAACGTGTTTTTCAGCCCGAAATAAACGCGTTTTCTCAACCCTTGGAATCACAGTGTAACTGACTGGCTCAGAAGAGCCCACTGAGTCAGCCCTTAACCCCAGTGTGCAGAAGTTGTCAAAACGTGTTTTTCAGCACAAATAAACACGTTTTGGCAACTTTGGTCACCAACATGTAAGTTATAGGGCAGGAACAGAACACTTTTCAAAACGTGTTTTTCAGCCCGAAATAAACGCGTTTTCTCAACCCTTGGAATCACAGTGTAACTGACTGGCTCAGAAGAGCCCACTGAGTCAGCCCTTAACCCCAGTGTGCAGAAGTTGTCAAAACGTGTTTTTAAGCACAAATAAACACGTTTTGGCAACTTTGGTCACCAACATGTAAGTTATAGGGCAGGAACAGAACACTTTTCAAAACGTGTTTTTCAGCCCGAAATAAACGCGTTTTCTCAACTCTTGGAATCACAGTGTAACTGACTGGTTCAGAAGAGCCCACTGAGTCAGCCCTTAACCCCAGTGTGCAGAAGTTGTCAAAACGTGTTTTTCAGCACAAATAAACACGTTTTGGCAACTTTGGTCAACAACATGTAAGTTATAGGGCAGGAACAGAACACTTTTCAAAACGTGTTTTTCAGCCCGAAATAAACGCGTTTTCTCAACCCTTGGAATCACAGTGTAACTGACTGGCTCAGAAGAGCCCACTGATTCAGCCCTTAACCCCAGTGTGCAGAAGTTGTCAAAACGTGTTTTTCAGCACAAATAAACACGTTTTGGCAACTTTGGTCACCAACATGTAAGTTATAGGGCAGGAACAGAACACTTTTCAAAACGTGTTTTTCAGCCCGAAATAAACGCGTTTTCTCAACTCCTGGAATCACAGTGTAACTGACTGGCTCAGAAGAGCCCACTGAGTCAGCCCTTAACCCCAGTGTGCAGAAGTTGTCAAAACGTGTTTTTCAGCACAAATAAACACGTTTTGGCAACTTTGGTCAACAACATGTAAGTTATAGGGCAGGAACAGAACACTTTTCAAAACGTGTTTTTCAGCCCGAAATAAACGCGTTTTCTCAACCCTTGGAATCACAGTGTAACTGACTGGCTCAGAAGAGCCCACTGAGTCAGCCCTTAACCCCAGTGTGCAGAAGTTGTCAAAACGTGTTTTTCAGCACAAATAAACACGTTTTGGCAACTTTGGTCAACAACATGTAAGTTATAGGGCAGGAACAGAACACTTTTCAAAACGTGTTTTTCAGCCCGAAATAAACGCGTTTTCTCAACCCTTGGAATCACAGTGTAACTGACTGGCTCAGAAGAGCCCACTGAGTCAGCCCTTAACCCCAGTGTGCAGAAGTTGTCAAAACGTGTTTTTCAGCACAAATAAACACGTTTTGGCAACTTTGGTCACCAACATGTAAGTTATAGGGCAGGAACAGAACACTTTTCAAAACGTGTTTTTCAGCCCGAAATAAACGCGTTTTCTCAACCCTTGGAATCACAGTGTAACTGACTGGCTCAGAAGAGCCCACTGAGTCAGCCCTTAACCCCAGTGTGCAGAAGTTGTCAAAACGTGTTTTTCAGCACAAATAAACACGTTTTGGCAACTTTGGTCACCAACATGTAAGTTATAGGGCAGGAACAGAACACTTTTCAAAACGTGTTTTTCAGCCCGAAATAAACGCGTTTTCTCAACCCTTGGAATCACAGTGTAACTGACTGGCTCAGAAGAGCCCACTGAGTCAGCCCTTAACCCCAGTGTGCAGAAGTTGTCAAAACGTGTTTTTAAGCACAAATAAACACGTTTTGGCAACTTTGGTCACCAACATGTAAGTTATAGGGCAGGAACAGAACACTTTTCAAAACGTGTTTTTCAGCCCGAAATAAACGCGTTTTCTCAACTCCTGGAATCACAGTGTAACTGACTGGCTCAGAAGAGCCCACTGAGTCAGCCCTTAACCCCAGTGTGCAGAAGTTGTCAAAACGTGTTTTTCAGCACAAATAAACACGTTTTGGCAACTTTGGTCAACAACATGTAAGTTATAGGGCAGGAACAGAACACTTTTCAAAACGTGTTTTTCAGCCCGAAATAAACGCGTTTTCTCAACTCCTGGAATCACAGTGTAACTGACTGGCTCAGAAGAGCCCACTGAGTCAGCCCTTAACCCCAGTGTGCAGAAGTTGTCAAAACGTGTTTTTCAGCACAAATAAACACGTTTTGGCAACTTTGGTCAACAACATGTAAGTTATAGGGCAGGAACAGAACACTTTTCAAAACGTGTTTTTCAGCCCGAAATAAACGCGTTTTCTCAACCCTTGGAATCACAGTGTAACTGACTGGCTCAGAAGAGCCCACTGAGTCAGCCCTTAACCCCAGTGTGCAGAAGTTGTCAAAACGTGTTTTTCAGCACAAATAAACACGTTTTGGCAACTTTGGTCAACAACATGTAAGTTATAGGGCAGGAACAGAACACTTTTCAAAACGTGTTTTTCAGCCCGAAATAAACGCGTTTTCTCAACTCTTGGAATCACAGTGTAACTGACTGGCTCAGAAGAGCCCACTGATTCAGCCCTTAACCCCAGTGTGCAGAAGTTGTCAAAACGTGTTTTTCAGCACAAATAAACACGTTTTGGCAACTTTGGTCACCAACATGTAAGTTATAGGGCAGGAACAGAACACTTTTCAAAACGTGTTTTTCAGCCCGAAATAAACGCGTTTTCTCAACTCCTGGAATCACAGTGTAACTGACTGGCTCAGAAGAGCCCACTGAGTCAGCCCTTAACCCCAGTGTGCAGAAGTTGTCAAAACGTGTTTTTCAGCACAAATAAACACGTTTTGGCAACTTTGGTCAACAACATGTAAGTTATAGGGCAGGAACAGAACACTTTTCAAAACGTGTTTTTCAGCCCGAAATAAACGCGTTTTCTCAACCCTTGGAATCACAGTGTAACTGACTGGCTCAGAAGAGCCCACTGAGTCAGCCCTTAACCCCAGTGTGCAGAAGTTGTCAAAACGTGTTTTTCAGCACAAATAAACACGTTTTGGCAACTTTGGTCAACAACATGTAAGTTATAGGGCAGGAACAGAACACTTTTCAAAACGTGTTTTTCAGCCCGAAATAAACGCGTTTTCTCAACTCCTGGAATCACAGTGTAACTGACTGGCTCAGAAGAGCCCACTGAGTCAGCCCTTAACCCCAGTGTGCAGAAGTTGTCAAAACGTGTTTTTCAGCACAAATAAACACGTTTTGGCAACTTTGGTCAACAACATGTAAGTTATAGGGCAGGAACAGAACACTTTTCAAAACGTGTTTTTCAGCCCGAAATAAACGCGTTTTCTCAACCCTTGGAATCACAGTGTAACTGACTGGCTCAGAAGAGCCCACTGAGTCAGCCCTTAACCCCAGTGTGCAGAAGTTGTCAAAACGTGTTTTTCAGCACAAATAAACACGTTTTGGCAACTTTGGTCAACAACATGTAAGTTATAGGGCAGGAACAGAACACTTTTCAAAACGTGTTTTTCAGCCCGAAATAAACGCGTTTTCTCAACTCCTGGAATCACAGTGTAACTGACTGGCTCAGAAGAGCCCACTGAGTCAGCCCTTAACCCCAGTGTGCAGAAGTTGTCAAAACGTGTTTTTCAGCACAAATAAACACGTTTTGGCAACTTTGGTCAACAACATGTAAGTTATAGGGCAGGAACAGAACACTTTTCAAAACGTGTTTTTCAGCCCGAAATAAACGCGTTTTCTCAACCCTTGGAATCACAGTGTAACTGACTGGCTCAGAAGAGCCCACTGAGTCAGCCCTTAACCCCAGTGTGCAGAAGTTGTCAAAACGTGTTTTTCAGCACAAATAAACACGTTTTGGCAACTTTGGTCAACAACATGTAAGTTATAGGGCAGGAACAGAACACTTTTCAAAACGTGTTTTTCAGCCCGAAATAAACGCGTTTTCTCAACCCTTGGAATCACAGTGTAACTGACTGGCTCAGAAGAGCCCACTGAGTCAGCCCTTAACCCCAGTGTGCAGAAGTTGTCAAAACGTGTTTTTCAGCACAAATAAACACGTTTTGGCAACTTTGGTCACCAACATGTAAGTTATAGGGCAGGAACAGAACACTTTTCAAAACGTGTTTTTCAGCCCGAAATAAACGCGTTTTCTCAACCCTTGGAATCACAGTGTAACTGACTGGCTCAGAAGAGCCCACTGAGTCAGCCCTTAACCCCAGTGTGCAGAAGTTGTCAAAACGTGTTTTTCAGCACAAATAAACACGTTTTGGCAACTTTGGTCACCAACATGTAAGTTATAGGGCAGGAACAGAACACTTTTCAAAACGTGTTTTTCAGCCCGAAATAAACGCGTTTTCTCAACCCTTGGAATCACAGTGTAACTGACTGGCTCAGAAGAGCCCACTGAGTCAGCCCTTAACCCCAGTGTGCAGAAGTTGTCAAAACGTGTTTTTAAGCACAAATAAACACGTTTTGGCAACTTTGGTCACCAACATGTAAGTTATAGGGCAGGAACAGAACACTTTTCAAAACGTGTTTTTCAGCCCGAAATAAACGCGTTTTCTCAACTCCTGGAATCACAGTGTAACTGACTGGCTCAGAAGAGCCCACTGAGTCAGCCCTTAACCCCAGTGTGCAGAAGTTGTCAAAACGTGTTTTTCAGCACAAATAAACACGTTTTGGCAACTTTGGTCAACAACATGTAAGTTATAGGGCAGGAACAGAACACTTTTCAAAACGTGTTTTTCAGCCCGAAATAAACGCGTTTTCTCAACTCCTGGAATCACAGTGTAACTGACTGGCTCAGAAGAGCCCACTGAGTCAGCCCTTAACCCCAGTGTGCAGAAGTTGTCAAAACGTGTTTTTCAGCACAAATAAACACGTTTTGGCAACTTTGGTCAACAACATGTAAGTTATAGGGCAGGAACAGAACACTTTTCAAAACGTGTTTTTCAGCCCGAAATAAACGCGTTTTCTCAACCCTTGGAATCACAGTGTAACTGACTGGCTCAGAAGAGCCCACTGAGTCAGCCCTTAACCCCAGTGTGCAGAAGTTGTCAAAACGTGTTTTTCAGCACAAATAAACACGTTTTGGCAACTTTGGTCAACAACATGTAAGTTATAGGGCAGGAACAGAACACTTTTCAAAACGTGTTTTTCAGCCCGAAATAAACGCGTTTTCTCAACTCTTGGAATCACAGTGTAACTGACTGGCTCAGAAGAGCCCACTGATTCAGCCCTTAACCCCAGTGTGCAGAAGTTGTCAAAACGTGTTTTTCAGCACAAATAAACACGTTTTGGCAACTTTGGTCACCAACATGTAAGTTATAGGGCAGGAACAGAACACTTTTCAAAACGTGTTTTTCAGCCCGAAATAAACGCGTTTTCTCAACTCCTGGAATCACAGTGTAACTGACTGGCTCAGAAGAGCCCACTGAGTCAGCCCTTAACCCCAGTGTGCAGAAGTTGTCAAAACGTGTTTTTCAGCACAAATAAACACGTTTTGGCAACTTTGGTCAACAACATGTAAGTTATAGGGCAGGAACAGAACACTTTTCAAAACGTGTTTTTCAGCCCGAAATAAACGCGTTTTCTCAACCCTTGGAATCACAGTGTAACTGACTGGCTCAGAAGAGCCCACTGAGTCAGCCCTTAACCCCAGTGTGCAGAAGTTGTCAAAACGTGTTTTTCAGCACAAATAAACACGTTTTGGCAACTTTGGTCAACAACATGTAAGTTATAGGGCAGGAACAGAACACTTTTCAAAACGTGTTTTTCAGCCCGAAATAAACGCGTTTTCTCAACTCCTGGAATCACAGTGTAACTGACTGGCTCAGAAGAGCCCACTGAGTCAGCCCTTAACCCCAGTGTGCAGAAGTTGTCAAAACGTGTTTTTCAGCACAAATAAACACGTTTTGGCAACTTTGGTCAACAACATGTAAGTTATAGGGCAGGAACAGAACACTTTTCAAAACGTGTTTTTCAGCCCGAAATAAACGCGTTTTCTCAACCCTTGGAATCACAGTGTAACTGACTGGCTCAGAAGAGCCCACTGAGTCAGCCCTTAACCCCAGTGTGCAGAAGTTGTCAAAACGTGTTTTTCAGCACAAATAAACACGTTTTGGCAACTTTGGTCACCAACATGTAAGTTATAGGGCAGGAACAGAACACTTTTCAAAACGTGTTTTTCAGCCCGAAATAAACGCGTTTTCTCAACCCTTGGAATCACAGTGTAACTGACTGGCTCAGAAGAGCCCACTGAGTCAGCCCTGAACCCCAGTGTGCAGAAGTTGTCAAAACGTGTTTTTCAGCACAAATAAACACGTTTTGGCAACTTTGGTCACCAACATGTAAGTTATAGGGCAGGAACAGAACACTTTTCAAAACGTGTTTTTCAGCCCGAAATAAACGCGTTTTCTCAACTCCTGGAATCACAGTGTAACTGACTGGCTCAGAAGAGCCCACTGTGTCAGCCCTTAACCCCAGTGTGCAGAAGTTGTCAAAACGTGTTTTTCAGCACAAATAAACACGTTTTGGCAACTTTGGTCAACAACATGTAAGTTATAGGGCAGGAACAGAACACTTTTCAAAACGTGTTTTTCAGCCCGAAATAAACGAGTTTTCTCAACTCCTGGAATCACAGTGTAACTGACTGGCTCAGAAGAGCCCACTGAGTCAGCCCTTAACCCCAGTGTGCAGAAGTTGTCAAAACGTGTTTTTCAGCACAAATAAACACGTTTTGGCAACTTTGGTCAACAACATGTAAGTTATAGGGCAGGAACAGAACACTTTTCAAAACGTGTTTTTCAGCCCGAAATAAACGCGTTTTCTCAACCCTTGGAATCACAGTGTAACTGACTGGCTCAGAAGAGCCCACTGAGTCAGCCCTTAACCCCAGTGTGCAGAAGTTGTCAAAACGTGTTTTTCAGCACAAATAAACACGTTTTGGCAACTTTGGTCACCAACATGTAAGTTATAGGGCAGGAACAGAACACTTTTCAAAACGTGTTTTTCAGCCCGAAATAAACGCGTTTTCTCAACTCCTGGAATCACAGTGTAACTGACTGGCTCAGAAGAGCCCACTGAGTCAGTCCTTAACCCCAGTGTGCAGAAGTTGTCAAAACGTGTTTTTCAGCACAAATAAACACGTTTTGGCAACTTTGGTCAACAACATGTAAGTTATAGGGCAGGAACAGAACACTTTTCAAAACGTGTTTTTCAGCCCGAAATAAACGCGTTTTCTCAACTCTTGGAATCACAGTGTAAGTGACTGGCTCAGAAGAGCCCACTGAGTCAGCCCTTAACCCCAGTGTGCAGAAGTTGTCAAAACGTGTTTTTCAGCACAAATAAACACGTTTTGGCAACTTTGGTCAACAACATGTAAGTTATAGGGCAGGAACAGAACACTTTTCAAAACGTGTTTTTCAGCCCGAAATAAACGCGTTTTCTCAACCCTTGGAATCACAGTGTAACTGACTGGCTCAGAAGAGCCCACTGAGTCAGCCCTTAACCCCAGTGTGCAGAAGTTGTCAAAACGTGTTTTTCAGCACAAATAAACACGTTTTGGCAACTTTGGTCAACAACATGTAAGTTATAGGGCAGGAACAGAACACTTTTCAAAACGTGTTTTTCAGCCCGAAATAAACGCGTTTTCTCAACTCTTGGAATCACAGTGTAACTGACTGGCTCAGAAGAGCCCACTGAGTCAGCCCTTAACCCCAGTGTGCAGGAGTTGTCAAAACGTGTTTTTCAGCACAAATAAACACGTTTTGGCAACTTTGGTCAACAACATGTAAGTTATAGGGCAGGAACAGAACACTTTTCAAAACGTGTTTTTCAGCCCGAAATAAACGCGTTTTCTCAACCCTTGGAATCACAGTGTAACTGACTGGCTCAGAAGAGCCCACTGAGTCAGCCCTTAACCCCAGTGTGCAGAAGTTGTCAAAACGTGTTTTTCAGCACAAATAAACACGTTTTGGCAACTTTGGTCACCAACATGTAAGTTATAGGGCAGGAACAGAACACTTTTCAAAACGTGTTTTTCAGCCCGAAATAAACGCGTTTTCTCAACCCTTGGAATCACAGTGTAACTGACTGGCTCAGAAGAGCCCACTGAGTCAGCCCTTAACCCCAGTGTGCAAAAGTTGTCAAAACGTGTTTTTAAGCACAAATAAACACGTCTTGGCAACTTTGGTCACCAACATGTAAGTTATAGGGCAGGAACAGAACACTTTTCAAAACGTGTTTTTCAGCCCGAAATAAACGCGTTTTCTCAACTCCTGGAATCACAGTGTAACTGACTGGCTCAGAAGAGCCCACTGAGTCAGCCCTTAACCCCAGTGTGCAGAAGTTGTCAAAACGTGTTTTTCAGCACAAATAAACACGTTTTGGCAACTTTGGTCAACAACATGTAAGTTATAGGGCAGGAACAGAACACTTTTCAAAACGTGTTTTTCAGCCCGAAATAAACGCGTTTTCTCAACTCCTGGAATCACAGTGTAACTGACTGGCTCAGAAGAGCCCACTGAGTCAGCCCTTAACCCCAGTGTGCAGAAGTTGTCAAAACGTGTTTTTCAGCCCAAATAAACACGTTTTGGCAACTTTGGTCAACAACATGTAAGTTATAGGGCAGGAACAGAACACTTTTCAAAACGTGTTTTTCAGCCCGAAATAAACGCGTTTTCTCAACCCTTGGAATCACAGTGTAACTGACTGGCTCAGAAGAGCCCACTGAGTCATCCCTTAACCCCAGTGTGCAGAAGTTGTCAAAACGTGTTTTTCAGCACAAAGAAACACGTTTTGGCAACTTTGGTCACCAACATGTAAGTTATAGGGCAGGAACAGAAAACTTTTCAAAACGTGTTTTTCAGCCCGAAATAAACGCGTTTTCTCAACCCTTTGAATCACAGTGTAACTGACTGGCTCAGAAGAGCCCACTGAGTCAGCCCTTAACCCCAGTGTGCAGAAGTTGTCAAAACGTGTTTTTCAGCACAAATAAACACGTTTTGGCAACTTTGGTCAACAACATGTAAGTTATAGGGCAGGAACAGAACACTTTTCAAAACGTGTTTTTCAGCCCGAAATAAACGCGTTTTCTCAACCCTTGGAATCACAGTGTAACTGACTGGCTCAGAAGAGCCCACTGAGTCAGCCCTTAACCCCAGTGTGCAGAAGTTGTCAAAACGTGTTTTTCAGCACAAATAAACACGTTTTGGCAACTTTGGTCACCAACATGTAAGTTATAGGGCAGGAACAGAACACTTTTCAAAACGTGTTTTTCAGCCCGAAATAAACGCGTTTTCTCAACTCCTGGAATCACAGTGTAACTGACTGGCTCAGAAGAGCCCACTGAGTCAGCCCTTAACCCCAGTGTGCAGAAGTTGTCAAAACGTGTTTTTCAGCACAAATAAACACGTTTTGGCAACTTTGGTCAACAACATGTAAGTTATAGTGCAGGAACAGAACACTTTTCAAAACGTGTTTTTCAGCCCGAAATAAACGCGTTTTCTCAACTCCTGGAATCACAGTGTAACTGACTGGCTCAGAAGAGCCCACTGAGTCAGCCCTTAACCCCAGTGTGCAGGAGTTGTCAAAACGTGTTTTTCAGCACAAATAAACACGTTTTGGCAACTTTGGTCAACAACATGTAAGTTATAGGGCAGGAACAGAACACTTTTCAAAACGTGTTTTTCAGCCCGAAATAAACGCGTTTTCTCAACCCTTGGAATCACAGTGTAACTGACTGGCTCAGAAGAGCCCACTGAGTCAGCCCTTAACCCCAGTGTGCAGAAGTTGTCAAAACGTGTTTTTCAGCACAAATAAACACGTTTTGGCAACTTTGGTCACCAACATGTAAGTTATAGGGCAGGAACAGAACACTTTTCAAAACGTGTTTTTCAGCCCGAAATAAACGCGTTTTCTCAACCCTTGGAATCACAGTGTAACTGACTGGCTCAGAAGAGCCCACTGAGTCAGCCCTGAACCCCAGTGTGCAGAAGTTGTCAAAACGTGTTTTTCAGCACAAATAAACACGTTTTGGCAACTTTGGTCACCAACATGTAAGTTATAGGGCAGGAACAGAACACTTTTCAAAACGTGTTTTTCAGCCCGAAATAAACGCGTTTTCTCAACTCCTGGAATCACAGTGTAACTGACTGGCTCAGAAGAGCCCACTGTGTCAGCCCTTAACCCCAGTGTGCAGAAGTTGTCAAAACGTGTTTTTCAGCACAAATAAACACGTTTTGGCAACTTTGGTCAACAACATGTAAGTTATAGGGCAGGAACAGAACACTTTTCAAAACGTGTTTTTCAGCCCGAAATAAACGCGTTTTCTCAACTCCTGGAATCACAGTGTAACTGACTGGCTCAGAAGAGCCCACTGAGTCAGTCCTTAACCCCAGTGTGCAGAAGTTGTCAAAACGTGTTTTTCAGCACAAATAAACACGTTTTGGCAACTTTGGTCAACAACATGTAAGTTATAGGGCAGGAACAGAACACTTTTCAAAACGTGTTTTTCAGCCCGAAATAAACGCGTTTTCTCAACTCTTGGAATCACAGTGTAACTGACTGGCTCAGAAGAGCCCACTGAGTCAGCCCTTAACCCCAGTGTGCAGAAGTTGTCAAAACGTGTTTTTCAGCACAAATAAACACGTTTTGGCAACTTTGGTCAACAACATGTAAGTTATAGGGCAGGAACAGAACACTTTTCAAAACGTGTTTTTCAGCCCGAAATAAACGCGTTTTCTCAACCCTTGGAATCACAGTGTAACTGACTGGCTCAGAAGAGCCCACTGAGTCAGCCCTTAACCCCAGTGTGCAGAAGTTGTCAAAACGTGTTTTTCAGCACAAATAAACACGTTTTGGCAACTTTGGTCAACAACATGTAAGTTATAGGGCAGGAACAGAACACTTTTCAAAACGTGTTTTTCAGCCCGAAATAAACGCGTTTTCTCAACCCTTGGAATCACAGTGTAACTGACTGGCTCAGAAGAGCCCAATGAGTCAGCCCTTAACCCCAGTGTGCAGAAGTTGTCAAAACGTGTTTTTCAGCACAAATAAACACGTTTTGGCAACTTTGGTCAACAACATGTAAGTTATAGGGCAGGAACAGAACACTTTTCAAAACGTGTTTTTCAGCCCGAAAGAAACGCGTTTTCTCAACTCTTGGAATCACAGTGTAACTGACTGGCTCAGAAGAGCCCACTGAGTCAGCCCTTAACCCCAGTGTGCAGAAGTTGTCAAAACGTGTTTTTAAGCACAAATAAACACGTTTTGGCAACTTTGGTCACCAACATGTAAGTTATAGGGCAGGAACAGAACACTTTTCAAAACGTGTTTTTCAGCCCGAAATAAACGCGTTTTCTCAACTCCTGGAATCACAGTATAACTGACTGGCTCAGAAGAGCCCACTGAGTCAGCCCTTAACCCCAGTGTGCAGAAGTTGTCAAAACGTGTTTTTCAGCACAAATAAACACGTTTTGGCAACTTTGGTCAACAACATGTAAGTTATAGGGCAGGAACAGAACACTTTTCAAAACGTGTTTTTCAGCCCGAAATAAACGCGTTTTCTCAACTCCTGGAATCACAGTGTAACTGACTGGCTCAGAAGAGCCCACTGAGTCAGCCCTTAACCCCAGTGTGCAGAAGTTGTCAAAACGTGTTTTTCAGCACAAATAAACACGTTTTGGCAACTTTGGTCAACAACATGTAAGTTATAGGGCAGGAACAGAACACTTTTCAAAACGTGTTTTTCAGCCCGAAATAAACGCGTTTTCTCAACCCTTGGAATCACAGTGTAACTGACTGGCTCAGAAGAGCCCACTGAGTCAGCCCTGAACCCCAGTGTGCAGAAGTTGTCAAAACGTGTTTTTCAGCACAAATAAACACGTTTTGGCAACTTTGGTCACCAACATGTAAGTTATAGGGCAGGAACAGAACACTTTTCAAAACGTGTTTTTCAGCCCGAAATAAACGCGTTTTCTCAACTCCTGGAATCACAGTGTAACTGACTGGCTCAGAAGAGCCCACTGTGTCAGCCCTTAACCCCAGTGTGCAGAAGTTGTCAAAACGTGTTTTTCAGCACAAATAAACACGTTTTGGCAACTTTGGTCAACAACATGTAAGTTATAGGGCAGGAACAGAACACTTTTCAAAACGTGTTTTTCAGCCCGAAATAAACGCGTTTTCTCAACTCCTGGAATCACAGTGTAACTGACTGGCTCAGAAGAGCCCACTGAGTCAGCCCTTAACCCCAGTGTGCAGAAGTTGTCAAAACGTGTTTTTCAGCACAAATAAACACGTTTTGGCAACTTTGGTCAACAACATGTAAGTTATAGGGCAGGAACAGAACACTTTTCAAAACGTGTTTTTCAGCCCGAAATAAACGCGTTTTCTCAACCCTTGGAATCACAGTGTAACTGACTGGCTCAGAAGAGCCCACTGAGTCAGCCCTTAACCCCAGTGTGCAGAAGTTGTCAAAACGTGTTTTTCAGCACAAATAAACACGTTTTGGCAACTTTGGTCACCAACATGTAAGTTATAGGGCAGGAACAGAACACTTTTCAAAACGTGTTTTTCAGCCCGAAATAAACGCGTTTTCTCAACCCTTGGAATCACAGTGTAACTGACTGGCTCAGAAGAGCCCACTGAGTCAGCCCTTAACCCCAGTGTGCAAAAGTTGTCAAAACGTGTTTTTAAGCACAAATAAACACGTCTTGGCAACTTTGGTCACCAACATGTAAGTTATAGGGCAGGAACAGAACACTTTTCAAAACGTGTTTTTCAGCCCGAAATAAACGCGTTTTCTCAACTCCTGGAATCACAGTGTAACTGACTGGCTCAGAAGAGCCCACTGAGTCAGCCCTTAACCCCAGTGTGCAGAAGTTGTCAAAACGTGTTTTTCAGCACAAATAAACACGTTTTGGCAACTTTGGTCAACAACATGTAAGTTATAGGGCAGGAACAGAACACTTTTCAAAACGTGTTTTTCAGCCCGAAATAAACGCGTTTTCTCAACTCCTGGAATCACAGTGTAACTGACTGGCTCAGAAGAGCCCACTGAGTCAGCCCTTAACCCCAGTGTGCAGAAGTTGTCAAAACGTGTTTTTCAGCCCAAATAAACACGTTTTGGCAACTTTGGTCAACAACATGTAAGTTATAGGGCAGGAACAGAACACTTTTCAAAACGTGTTTTTCAGCCCGAAATAAACGCGTTTTCTCAACCCTTGGAATCACAGTGTAACTGACTGGCTCAGAAGAGCCCACTGAGTCATCCCTTAACCCCAGTGTGCAGAAGTTGTCAAAACGTGTTTTTCAGCACAAAGAAACACGTTTTGGCAACTTTGGTCACCAACATGTAAGTTATAGGGCAGGAACAGAAAACTTTTCAAAACGTGTTTTTCAGCCCGAAATAAACGCGTTTTCTCAACCCTTTGAATCACAGTGTAACTGACTGGCTCAGAAGAGCCCACTGAGTCAGCCCTTAACCCCAGTGTGCAGAAGTTGTCAAAACGTGTTTTTCAGCACAAATAAACACGTTTTGGCAACTTTGGTCAACAACATGTAAGTTATAGGGCAGGAACAGAACACTTTTCAAAACGTGTTTTTCAGCCCGAAATAAACGCGTTTTCTCAACCCTTGGAATCACAGTGTAACTGACTGGCTCAGAAGAGCCCACTGAGTCAGCCCTTAACCCCAGTGTGCAGAAGTTGTCAAAACGTGTTTTTCAGCACAAATAAACACGTTTTGGCAACTTTGGTCACCAACATGTAAGTTATAGGGCAGGAACAGAACACTTTTCAAAACGTGTTTTTCAGCCCGAAATAAACGCGTTTTCTCAACTCCTGGAATCACAGTGTAACTGACTGGCTCAGAAGAGCCCACTGAGTCAGCCCTTAACCCCAGTGTGCAGAAGTTGTCAAAACGTGTTTTTCAGCACAAATAAACACGTTTTGGCAACTTTGGTCAACAACATGTAAGTTATAGGGCAGGAACAGAACACTTTTCAAAACGTGTTTTTCAGCCCGAAATAAACGCGTTTTCTCAACTCCTGGAATCACAGTGTAACTGACTGGCTCAGAAGAGCCCACTGAGTCAGCCCTTAACCCCAGTGTGCAGGAGTTGTCAAAACGTGTTTTTCAGCACAAATAAACACGTTTTGGCAACTTTGGTCAACAACATGTAAGTTATAGGGCAGGAACAGAACACTTTTCAAAACGTGTTTTTCAGCCCGAAATAAACGCGTTTTCTCAACCCTTGGAATCACAGTGTAACTGACTGGCTCAGAAGAGCCCACTGAGTCAGCCCTTAACCCCAGTGTGCAGAAGTTGTCAAAACGTGTTTTTCAGCACAAATAAACACGTTTTGGCAACTTTGGTCACCAACATGTAAGTTATAGGGCAGGAACAGAACACTTTTCAAAACGTGTTTTTCAGCCCGAAATAAACGCGTTTTCTCAACCCTTGGAATCACAGTGTAACTGACTGGCTCAGAAGAGCCCACTGAGTCAGCCCTGAACCCCAGTGTGCAGAAGTTGTCAAAACGTGTTTTTCAGCACAAATAAACACGTTTTGGCAACTTTGGTCACCAACATGTAAGTTATAGGGCAGGAACAGAACACTTTTCAAAACGTGTTTTTCAGCCCGAAATAAACGCGTTTTCTCAACTCCTGGAATCACAGTGTAACTGACTGGCTCAGAAGAGCCCACTGTGTCAGCCCTTAACCCCAGTGTGCAGAAGTTGTCAAAACGTGTTTTTCAGCACAAATAAACACGTTTTGGCAACTTTGGTCAACAACATGTAAGTTATAGGGCAGGAACAGAACACTTTTCAAAACGTGTTTTTCAGCCCGAAATAAACGCGTTTTCTCAACTCCTGGAATCACAGTGTAACTGACTGGCTCAGAAGAGCCCACTGAGTCAGCCCTTAACCCCAGTGTGCAGAAGTTGTCAAAACGTGTTTTTCAGCACAAATAAACACGTTTTGGCAACTTTGGTCAACAACATGTAAGTTATAGGGCAGGAACAGAACACTTTTCAAAACGTGTTTTTCAGCCCGAAATAAACGCGTTTTCTCAACTCCTGGAATCACAGTGTAACTGACTGGCTCAGAAGAGCCCACTGAGTCAGTCCTTAACCCCAGTGTGCAGAAGTTGTCAAAACGTGTTTTTCAGCACAAATAAACACGTTTTGGCAACTTTGGTCAACAACATGTAAGTTATAGGGCAGGAACAGAACACTTTTCAAAACGTGTTTTTCAGCCCGAAATAAACGCGTTTTCTCAACTCTTGGAATCACAGTGTAACTGACTGGCTCAGAAGAGCCCACTGAGTCAGCCCTTAACCCCAGTGTGCAGAAGTTGTCAAAACGTGTTTTTCAGCACAAATAAACACGTTTTGGCAACTTTGGTCAACAACATGTAAGTTATAGGGCAGGAACAGAACACTTTTCAAAACGTGTTTTTCAGCCCGAAATAAACGCGTTTTCTCAACCCTTGGAATCACAGTGTAACTGACTGGCTCAGAAGAGCCCACTGAGTCAGCCCTTAACCCCAGTGTGCAGAAGTTGTCAAAACGTGTTTTTCAGCACAAATAAACACGTTTTGGCAACTTTGGTCAACAACATGTAAGTTATAGGGCAGGAACAGAACACTTTTCAAAACGTGTTTTTCAGCCCGAAATAAACGCGTTTTCTCAACCCTTGGAATCACAGTGTAACTGACTGGCTCAGAAGAGCCCAATGAGTCAGCCCTTAACCCCAGTGTGCAGAAGTTGTCAAAACGTGTTTTTCAGCACAAATAAACACGTTTTGGCAACTTTGGTCAACAACATGTAAGTTATAGGGCAGGAACAGAACACTTTTCAAAACGTGTTTTTCAGCCCGAAAGAAACGCGTTTTCTCAACTCTTGGAATCACAGTGTAACTGACTGGCTCAGAAGAGCCCACTGAGTCAGCCCTTAACCCCAGTGTGCAGAAGTTGTCAAAACGTGTTTTTAAGCACAAATAAACACGTTTTGGCAACTTTGGTCACCAACATGTAAGTTATAGGGCAGGAACAGAACACTTTTCAAAACGTGTTTTTCAGCCCGAAATAAACGCGTTTTCTCAACTCCTGGAATCACAGTATAACTGACTGGCTCAGAAGAGCCCACTGAGTCAGCCCTTAACCCCAGTGTGCAGAAGTTGTCAAAACGTGTTTTTCAGCACAAATAAACACGTTTTGGCAACTTTGGTCAACAACATGTAAGTTATAGGGCAGGAACAGAACACTTTTCAAAACGTGTTTTTCAGCCCGAAATAAACGCGTTTTCTCAACTCCTGGAATCACAGTGTAACTGACTGGCTCAGAAGAGCCCACTGAGTCAGCCCTTAACCCCAGTGTGCAGAAGTTGTCAAAACGTGTTTTTCAGCACAAATAAACACGTTTTGGCAACTTTGGTCAACAACATGTAAGTTATAGGGCAGGAACAGAACACTTTTCAAAACGTGTTTTTCAGCCCGAAATAAACGCGTTTTCTCAACCCTTGGAATCACAGTGTAACTGACTGGCTCAGAAGAGCCCACTGAGTCAGCCCTGAACCCCAGTGTGCAGAAGTTGTCAAAACGTGTTTTTCAGCACAAATAAACACGTTTTGGCAACTTTGGTCACCAACATGTAAGTTATAGGGCAGGAACAGAACACTTTTCAAAACGTGTTTTTCAGCCCGAAATAAACGCGTTTTCTCAACTCCTGGAATCACAGTGTAACTGACTGGCTCAGAAGAGCCCACTGTGTCAGCCCTTAACCCCAGTGTGCAGAAGTTGTCAAAACGTGTTTTTCAGCACAAATAAACACGTTTTGGCAACTTTGGTCAACAACATGTAAGTTATAGGGCAGGAACAGAACACTTTTCAAAACGTGTTTTTCAGCCCGAAATAAACGCGTTTTCTCAACTCCTGGAATCACAGTGTAACTGACTGGCTCAGAAGAGCCCACTGAGTCAGCCCTTAACCCCAGTGTGCAGAAGTTGTCAAAACGTGTTTTTCAGCACAAATAAACACGTTTTGGCAACTTTGGTCAACAACATGTAAGTTATAGGGCAGGAACAGAACACTTTTCAAAACGTGTTTTTCAGCCCGAAATAAACGCGTTTTCTCAACCCTTGGAATCACAGTGTAACTGACTGGCTCAGAAGAGCCCACTGAGTCAGCCCTTAACCCCAGTGTGCAGAAGTTGTCAAAACGTGTTTTTCAGCACAAATAAACACGTTTTGGCAACTTTGGTCACCAACATGTAAGTTATAGGGCAGGAACAGAACACTTTTCAAAACGTGTTTTTCAGCCCGAAATAAACGCGTTTTCTCAACTCCTGGAATCACAGTGTAACTGACTGGCTCAGAAGAGCCCACTGAGTCAGTCCTTAACCCCAGTGTGCAGAAGTTGTCAAAACGTGTTTTTCAGCACAAATAAACACGTTTTGGCAACTTTGGTCACCAACATGTAAGTTATAGGGCAGGAACAGAACACTTTTCAAAACGTGTTTTTCAGCCCGAAATAAACGCGTTTTCTCAACTCCTGGAATCACAGTGTAACTGACTGGCTCAGAAGAGCCCACTGAGTCAGCCCTTAACCCCAGTGTGCAGAAGTTGTCAAAACGTGTTTTTCAGCACAAATAAACACGTTTTGGCAACTTTGGTCAACAACATGTAAGTTATAGGGCAGGAACAGAACACTTTTCAAAACGTGTTTTTCAGCCCGAAATAAACGCGTTTTCTCAACCCTTGGAATCACAGTGTAACTGACTGGCTCAGAAGAGCCCACTGAGTCAGCCCTTAACCCCAGTGTGCAGAAGTTGTCAAAACGTGTTTTTCAGCACAAATAAACACGTTTTGGCAACTTTGGTCAACAACATGTAAGTTATAGGGCAGGAACAGAACACTTTTCAAAACGTGTTTTTCAGCCCGAAATAAACGCGTTTTCTCAACCCTTGGAATCACAGTGTAACTGACTGGCTCAGAAGAGCCCAATGAGTCAGCCCTTAACCCCAGTGTGCAGAAGTTGTCAAAACGTGTTTTTCAGCACAAATAAACACGTTTTGGCAACTTTGGTCAACAACATGTAAGTTATAGGGCAGGAACAGAACACTTTTCAAAACGTGTTTTTCAGCCCGAAAGAAACGCGTTTTCTCAACTCTTGGAATCACAGTGTAACTGACTGGCTCAGAAGAGCCCACTGAGTCAGCCCTTAACCCCAGTGTGCAGAAGTTGTCAAAACGTGTTTTTAAGCACAAATAAACACGTTTTGGCAACTTTGGTCACCAACATGTAAGTTATAGGGCAGGAACAGAACACTTTTCAAAACGTGTTTTTCAGCCCGAAATAAACGCGTTTTCTCAACTCCTGGAATCACAGTATAACTGACTGGCTCAGAAGAGCCCACTGAGTCAGCCCTTAACCCCAGTGTGCAGAAGTTGTCAAAACGTGTTTTTCAGCACAAATAAACACGTTTTGGCAACTTTGGTCAACAACATGTAAGTTATAGGGCAGGAACAGAACACTTTTCAAAACGTGTTTTTCAGCCCGAAATAAACGCGTTTTCTCAACTCCTGGAATCACAGTGTAACTGACTGGCTCAGAAGAGCCCACTGAGTCAGCCCTTAACCCCAGTGTGCAGAAGTTGTCAAAACGTGTTTTTCAGCACAAATAAACACGTTTTGGCAACTTTGGTCAACAACATGTAAGTTATAGGGCAGGAACAGAACACTTTTCAAAACGTGTTTTTCAGCCCGAAATAAACGCGTTTTCTCAACCCTTGGAATCACAGTGTAACTGACTGGCTCAGAAGAGCCCACTGAGTCAGCCCTGAACCCCAGTGTGCAGAAGTTGTCAAAACGTGTTTTTCAGCACAAATAAACACGTTTTGGCAACTTTGGTCACCAACATGTAAGTTATAGGGCAGGAACAGAACACTTTTCAAAACGTGTTTTTCAGCCCGAAATAAACGCGTTTTCTCAACTCCTGGAATCACAGTGTAACTGACTGGCTCAGAAGAGCCCACTGTGTCAGCCCTTAACCCCAGTGTGCAGAAGTTGTCAAAACGTGTTTTTCAGCACAAATAAACACGTTTTGGCAACTTTGGTCAACAACATGTAAGTTATAGGGCAGGAACAGAACACTTTTCAAAACGTGTTTTTCAGCCCGAAATAAACGCGTTTTCTCAACTCCTGGAATCACAGTGTAACTGACTGGCTCAGAAGAGCCCACTGAGTCAGCCCTTAACCCCAGTGTGCAGAAGTTGTCAAAACGTGTTTTTCAGCACAAATAAACACGTTTTGGCAACTTTGGTCAACAACATGTAAGTTATAGGGCAGGAACAGAACACTTTTCAAAACGTGTTTTTCAGCCCGAAATAAACGCGTTTTCTCAACCCTTGGAATCACAGTGTAACTGACTGGCTCAGAAGAGCCCACTGAGTCAGCCCTTAACCCCAGTGTGCAGAAGTTGTCAAAACGTGTTTTTCAGCACAAATAAACACGTTTTGGCAACTTTGGTCACCAACATGTAAGTTATAGGGCAGGAACAGAACACTTTTCAAAACGTGTTTTTCAGCCCGAAATAAACGCGTTTTCTCAACTCCTGGAATCACAGTGTAACTGACTGGCTCAGAAGAGCCCACTGAGTCAGTCCTTAACCCCAGTGTGCAGAAGTTGTCAAAACGTGTTTTTCAGCACAAATAAACACGTTTTGGCAACTTTGGTCAACAACATGTAAGTTATAGGGCAGGAACAGAACACTTTTCAAAACGTGTTTTTCAGCCCGAAATAAACGCGTTTTCTCAACTCTTGGAATCACAGTGTAACTGACTGGCTCAGAAGAGCCCACTGAGTCAGCCCTTAACCCCAGTGTGCAGAAGTTGTCAAAACGTGTTTTTCAGCACAAATAAACACGTTTTGGCAACTTTGGTCAACAACATGTAAGTTATAGGGCAGGAACAGAACACTTTTCAAAACGTGTTTTTCAGCCCGAAATAAACGCGTTTTCTCAACCCTTGGAATCACAGTGTAACTGACTGGCTCAGAAGAGCCCACTGAGTCAGCCCTTAACCCCAGTGTGCAGAAGTTGTCAAAACGTGTTTTTCAGCACAAATAAACACGTTTTGGCAACTTTGGTCAACAACATGTAAGTTATAGGGCAGGAACAGAACACTTTTCAAAACGTGTTTTTCAGCCCGAAATAAACGCGTTTTCTCAACTCTTGGAATCACAGTGTAACTGACTGGCTCAGAAGAGCCCACTGATTCAGCCCTTAACCCCAGTGTGCAGAAGTTGTCAAAACGTGTTTTTCAGCACAAATAAACACGTTTTGGCAACTTTGGTCACCAACATGTAAGTTATAGGGCAGGAACAGAACACTTTTCAAAACGTGTTTTTCAGCCCGAAATAAACGCGTTTTCTCAACTCCTGGAATCACAGTGTAACTGACTGGCTCAGAAGAGCCCACTGAGTCAGCCCTTAACCCCAGTGTGCAGAAGTTGTCAAAACGTGTTTTTCAGCACAAATAAACACGTTTTGGCAACTTTGGTCAACAACATGTAAGTTATAGGGCAGGAACAGAACACTTTTCAAAACGTGTTTTTCAGCCCGAAATAAACGCGTTTTCTCAACCCTTGGAATCACAGTGTAACTGACTGGCTCAGAAGAGCCCACTGAGTCAGCCCTTAACCCCAGTGTGCAGAAGTTGTCAAAACGTGTTTTTCAGCACAAATAAACACGTTTTGGCAACTTTGGTCAACAACATGTAAGTTATAGGGCAGGAACAGAACACTTTTCAAAACGTGTTTTTCAGCCCGAAATAAACGCGTTTTCTCAACTCCTGGAATCAAAGTGTAACTGACTGGCTCAGAAGAGCCCACTGAGTCAGCCCTTAACCCCAGTGTGCAGAAGTTGTCAAAACGTGTTTTTCAGCACAAATAAACACGTTTTGGCAACTTTGGTCAACAACATGTAAGTTATAGGGCAGGAACAGAACACTTTTCAAAACGTGTTTTTCAGCCCGAAATAAACGCGTTTTCTCAACCCTTGGAATCACAGTGTAACTGACTGGCTCAGAAGACCCCACTGAGTCAGCCCTTAACCCCAGTGTGCAGAAGTTGTCAAAACGTGTTTTTCAGCACAAATAAACACGTTTTGGCAACTTTGGTCACCAACATGTAAGTTATAGGGCAGGAACAGAACACTTTTCAAAACGTGTTTTTCAGCCCGAAATAAACGCGTTTTCTCAACTCCTGGAATCACAGTGTAACTGACTGGCTCAGAAGAGCCCACTGAGTCAGTCCTTAACCCCAGTGTGCAGAAGTTGTCAAAACGTGTTTTTCAGCACAAATAAACACGTTTTGGCAACTTTGGTCAACAACATGTAAGTTATAGGGCAGGAACAGAACACTTTTCAAAACGTGTTTTTCAGCCCGAAATAAACGCGTTTTCTCAACTCTTGGAATCACAGTGTAACTGACTGGCTCAGAAGAGCCCACTGAGTCAGCCCTTAACCCCAGTGTGCAGAAGTTGTCAAAACGTGTTTTTCAGCACAAATAAACACGTTTTGGCAACTTTGGTCAACAACATGTAAGTTATAGGGCAGGAACAGAACACTTTTCAAAACGTGTTTTTCAGCCCGAAATAAACGCGTTTTCTCAACCCTTGGAATCACAGTGTAACTGACTGGCTCAGAAGAGCCCACTGAGTCAGCCCTTAACCCCAGTGTGCAGAAGTTGTCAAAACGTGTTTTTCAGCACAAATAAACACGTTTTGGCAACTTTGGTCAACAACATGTAAGTTATAGGGCAGGAACAGAACACTTTTCAAAACGTGTTTTTCAGCCCGAAATAAACGCGTTTTCTCAACCCTTGGAATCACAGTGTAACTGACTGGCTCAGAAGAGCCCAATGAGTCAGCCCTTAACCCCAGTGTGCAGAAGTTGTCAAAACGTGTTTTTCAGCACAAATAAACACGTTTTGGCAACTTTGGTCAACAACATGTAAGTTATAGGGCAGGAACAGAACACTTTTCAAAACGTGTTTTTCAGCCCGAAAGAAACGCGTTTTCTCAACTCTTGGAATCACAGTGTAACTGACTGGCTCAGAAGAGCCCACTGAGTCAGCCCTTAACCCCAGTGTGCAGAAGTTGTCAAAACGTGTTTTTAAGCACAAATAAACACGTTTTGGCAACTTTGGTCACCAACATGTAAGTTATAGGGCAGGAACAGAACACTTTTCAAAACGTGTTTTTCAGCCCGAAATAAACGCGTTTTCTCAACTCCTGGAATCACAGTATAACTGACTGGCTCAGAAGAGCCCACTGAGTCAGCCCTTAACCCCAGTGTGCAGAAGTTGTCAAAACGTGTTTTTCAGCACAAATAAACACGTTTTGGCAACTTTGGTCAACAACATGTAAGTTATAGGGCAGGAACAGAACACTTTTCAAAACGTGTTTTTCAGCCCGAAATAAACGCGTTTTCTCAACTCCTGGAATCACAGTGTAACTGACTGGCTCAGAAGAGCCCACTGAGTCAGCCCTTAACCCCAGTGTGCAGAAGTTGTCAAAACGTGTTTTTCAGCACAAATAAACACGTTTTGGCAACTTTGGTCAACAACATGTAAGTTATAGGGCAGGAACAGAACACTTTTCAAAACGTGTTTTTCAGCCCGAAATAAACGCGTTTTCTCAACCCTTGGAATCACAGTGTAACTGACTGGCTCAGAAGAGCCCACTGAGTCAGCCCTGAACCCCAGTGTGCAGAAGTTGTCAAAACGTGTTTTTCAGCACAAATAAACACGTTTTGGCAACTTTGGTCACCAACATGTAAGTTATAGGGCAGGAACAGAACACTTTTCAAAACGTGTTTTTCAGCCCGAAATAAACGCGTTTTCTCAACTCCTGGAATCACAGTGTAACTGACTGGCTCAGAAGAGCCCACTGTGTCAGCCCTTAACCCCAGTGTGCAGAAGTTGTCAAAACGTGTTTTTCAGCACAAATAAACACGTTTTGGCAACTTTGGTCAACAACATGTAAGTTATAGGGCAGGAACAGAACACTTTTCAAAACGTGTTTTTCAGCCCGAAATAAACGCGTTTTCTCAACTCCTGGAATCACAGTGTAACTGACTGGCTCAGAAGAGCCCACTGAGTCAGCCCTTAACCCCAGTGTGCAGAAGTTGTCAAAACGTGTTTTTCAGCACAAATAAACACGTTTTGGCAACTTTGGTCAACAACATGTAAGTTATAGGGCAGGAACAGAACACTTTTCAAAACGTGTTTTTCAGCCCGAAATAAACGCGTTTTCTCAACCCTTGGAATCACAGTGTAACTGACTGGCTCAGAAGAGCCCACTGAGTCAGCCCTTAACCCCAGTGTGCAGAAGTTGTCAAAACGTGTTTTTCAGCACAAATAAACACGTTTTGGCAACTTTGGTCACCAACATGTAAGTTATAGGGCAGGAACAGAACACTTTTCAAAACGTGTTTTTCAGCCCGAAATAAACGCGTTTTCTCAACTCCTGGAATCACAGTGTAACTGACTGGCTCAGAAGAGCCCACTGAGTCAGTCCTTAACCCCAGTGTGCAGAAGTTGTCAAAACGTGTTTTTCAGCACAAATAAACACGTTTTGGCAACTTTGGTCAACAACATGTAAGTTATAGGGCAGGAACAGAACACTTTTCAAAACGTGTTTTTCAGCCCGAAATAAACGCGTTTTCTCAACTCTTGGAATCACAGTGTAACTGACTGGCTCAGAAGAGCCCACTGAGTCAGCCCTTAACCCCAGTGTGCAGAAGTTGTCAAAACGTGTTTTTCAGCACAAATAAACACGTTTTGGCAACTTTGGTCAACAACATGTAAGTTATAGGGCAGGAACAGAACACTTTTCAAAACGTGTTTTTCAGCCCGAAATAAACGCGTTTTCTCAACCCTTGGAATCACAGTGTAACTGACTGGCTCAGAAGAGCCCACTGAGTCAGCCCTTAACCCCAGTGTGCAGAAGTTGTCAAAACGTGTTTTTCAGCACAAATAAACACGTTTTGGCAACTTTGGTCAACAACATGTAAGTTATAGGGCAGGAACAGAACACTTTTCAAAACGTGTTTTTCAGCCCGAAATAAACGCGTTTTCTCAACCCTTGGAATCACAGTGTAACTGACTGGCTCAGAAGAGCCCAATGAGTCAGCCCTTAACCCCAGTGTGCAGAAGTTGTCAAAACGTGTTTTTCAGCACAAATAAACACGTTTTGGCAACTTTGGTCAACAACATGTAAGTTATAGGGCAGGAACAGAACACTTTTCAAAACGTGTTTTTCAGCCCGAAAGAAACGCGTTTTCTCAACTCTTGGAATCACAGTGTAACTGACTGGCTCAGAAGAGCCCACTGAGTCAGCCCTTAACCCCAGTGTGCAGAAGTTGTCAAAACGTGTTTTTAAGCACAAATAAACACGTTTTGGCAACTTTGGTCACCAACATGTAAGTTATAGGGCAGGAACAGAACACTTTTCAAAACGTGTTTTTCAGCCCGAAATAATCGCGTTTTCTCAACTCCTGGAATCACAGTGTAACTGACTGGCTCAGAAGAGCCCACTGAGTCAGCCCTTAACCCCAGTGTGCAGAAGTTGTCAAAACGTGTTTTTCAGCACAAATAAACACGTTTTGGCAACTTTGGTCAACAACATGTAAGTTATAGGGCAGGAACAGAACACTTTTCAAAACGTGTTTTTCAGCCCGAAATAAACGCGTTTTCTCAACTCTTGGAATCACAGTGTAACTGACTGGCTCAGAAGAGCCCACTGAGTCAGCCCTTAACCCCAGTGTGCAGAAGTTGTCAAAACGTGTTTTTCAGCACAAATAAACACGTTTTGGCAACTTTGGTCACCAACATGTAAGTTATAGGGCAGGAACAGAACACTTTTCAAAACGTGTTTTTCAGCCCGAAATAAACGCGTTTTCTCAACTCCTGGAATCACAGTGTAACTGACTGGCTCAGAAGAGCCCACTGAGTCAGCCCTTAACCCCAGTGTGCAGAAGTTGTCAAAACGTGTTTTTCAGCACAAATAAACACGTTTTGGCAACTTTGGTCAACAACATGTAAGTTATAGGGCAGGAACAGAACACTTTTCAAAACGTGTTTTTCAGCCCGAAATAAACGCGTTTTCTCAACTCTTGGAATCACAGTGTAACTGACTGGCTCAGAAGAGCCCACTGAGTCAGCCCTTAACCCCAGTGTGCAGGAGTTGTCAAAACGTGTTTTTCAGCACAAATAAACACGTTTTGGCAACTTTGGTCAACAACATGTAAGTTATAGGGCAGGAACAGAACACTTTTCAAAACGTGTTTTTCAGCCCGAAATAAACGCGTTTTCTCAACCCTTGGAATCACAGTGTAACTGACTGGCTCAGAAGAGCCCACTGAGTCAGCCCTTAACCCCAGTGTGCAGAAGTTGTCAAAACGTGTTTTTCAGCACAAATAAACACGTTTTGGCAACTTTGGTCACCAACATGTAAGTTATAGGGCAGGAACAGAACACTTTTCAAAACGTGTTTTTCAGCCCGAAATAAACGCGTTTTCTCAACCCTTGGAATCACAGTGTAACTGACTGGCTCAGAAGAGCCCACTGAGTCAGCCCTTAACCCCAGTGTGCAAAAGTTGTCAAAACGTGTTTTTAAGCACAAATAAACACGTCTTGGCAACTTTGGTCACCAACATGTAAGTTATAGGGCAGGAACAGAACACTTTTCAAAACGTGTTTTTCAGCCCGAAATAAACGCGTTTTCTCAACCCTTGGAATCACAGTGTAACTGACTGGCTCAGAAGAGCCCACTGAGTCAGCCCTTAACCCCAGTGTGCAGAAGTTGTCAAAACGTGTTTTTCAGCACAAATAAACACGTTTTGGCAACTTTGGTCAACAACATGTAAGTTATAGGGCAGGAACAGAACACTTTTCAAAACGTGTTTTTCAGCCCGAAATAAACGCGTTTTCTCAACCCTTGGAATCACAGTGTAACTGACTGGCTCAGAAGAGCCCACTGAGTCAGCCCTTAACCCCAGTGTGCAGAAGTTGTCAAAACGTGTTTTTCAGCACAAATAAACACGTTTTGGCAACTTTGGTCACCAACATGTAAGTTATAGGGCAGGAACAGAACACTTTTCAAAACGTGTTTTTCAGCCCGAAATAAATGCGTTTTCTCAACTCCTGGAATCACAGTGTAACTGACTGGCTCAGAAGAGCCCACTGAGTCAGCCCTTAACCCCAGTGTGCAGAAGTTGTCAAAACGTGTTTTTCAGCACAAATAAACACGTTTTGGCAACTTTGGTCAACAACATGTAAGTTATAGGGCAGGAACAGAACACTTTTCAAAACGTGTTTTTCAGCCCGAAATAAACGCGTTTTCTCAACTCTTGGAATCACAGTGTAACTGACTGGCTCAGAAGAGCCCACTGAGTCAGCCCTTAACCCCAGTGTGCAGAAGTTGTCAAAACGTGTTTTTCAGCACAAATAAACACGTTTTGGCAACTTTGGTCAACAACATGTAAGTTATAGGGCAGGAACAGAACACTTTTCAAAACGTGTTTTTCAGCCCGAAATAAACGCGTTTTCTCAACTCTTGGAATCACAGTGTAACTGACTGGCTCAGAAGAGCCCACTGATTCAGCCCTTAACCCCAGTGTGCAGAAGTTGTCAAAACGTGTTTTTCAGCACAAATAAACACGTTTTGGCAACTTTGGTCACCAACATGTAAGTTATAGGGCAGGAACAGAACACTTTTCAAAACGTGTTTTTCAGCCCGAAATAAACGCGTTTTCTCAACTCCTGGAATCACAGTGTAACTGACTGGCTCAGAAGAGCCCACTGAGTCAGCCCTTAACCCCAGTGTGCAGAAGTTGTCAAAACGTGTTTTTCAGCACAAATAAACACGTTTTGGCAACTTTGGTCAACAACATGTAAGTTATAGGGCAGGAACAGAACACTTTTCAAAACGTGTTTTTCAGCCCGAAATAAACGCGTTTTCTCAACCCTTGGAATCACAGTGTAACTGACTGGCTCAGAAGAGCCCACTGAGTCAGCCCTTAACCCCAGTGTGCAGAAGTTGTCAAAACGTGTTTTTCAGCACAAATAAACACGTTTTGGCAACTTTGGTCAACAACATGTAAGTTATAGGGCAGGAACAGAACACTTTTCAAAACGTGTTTTTCAGCCCGAAATAAACGCGTTTTCTCAACTCCTGGAATCACAGTGTAACTGACTGGCTCAGAAGAGCCCACTGAGTCAGCCCTTAACCCCAGTGTGCAGAAGTTGTCAAAACGTGTTTTTCAGCACAAATAAACACGTTTTGGCAACTTTGGTCAACAACATGTAAGTTATAGGGCAGGAACAGAACACTTTTCAAAACGTGTTTTTCAGCCCGAAATAAACGCGTTTTCTCAACCCTTGGAATCACAGTGTAACTGACTGGCTCAGAAGAGCCCACTGAGTCAGCCCTTAACCCCAGTGTGCAGAAGTTGTCAAAACGTGTTTTTCAGCACAAATAAACACGTTTTGGCAACTTTGGTCACCAACATGTAAGTTATAGGGCAGGAACAGAACACTTTTCAAAACGTGTTTTTCAGCCCGAAATAAACGCGTTTTCTCAACCCTTGGAATCACAGTGTAACTGACTGGCTCAGAAGAGCCCACTGAGTCAGCCCTGAACCCCAGTGTGCAGAAGTTGTCAAAACGTGTTTTTCAGCACAAATAAACACGTTTTGGCAACTTTGGTCACCAACATGTAAGTTATAGGGCAGGAACAGAACACTTTTCAAAACGTGTTTTTCAGCCCGAAATAAACGCGTTTTCTCAACTCCTGGAATCACAGTGTAACTGACTGGCTCAGAAGAGCCCACTGTGTCAGCCCTTAACCCCAGTGTGCAGAAGTTGTCAAAACGTGTTTTTCAGCACAAATAAACACGTTTTGGCAACTTTGGTCAACAACATGTAAGTTATAGGGCAGGAACAGAACACTTTTCAAAACGTGTTTTTCAGCCCGAAATAAACGCGTTTTCTCAACTCCTGGAATCACAGTGTAACTGACTGGCTCAGAAGAGCCCACTGAGTCAGCCCTTAACCCCAGTGTGCAGAAGTTGTCAAAACGTGTTTTTCAGCACAAATAAACACGTTTTGGCAACTTTGGTCAACAACATGTAAGTTATAGGGCAGGAACAGAACACTTTTCAAAACGTGTTTTTCAGCCCGAAATAAACGCGTTTTCTCAACCCTTGGAATCACAGTGTAACTGACTGGCTCAGAAGAGCCCACTGAGTCAGCCCTTAACCCCAGTGTGCAGAAGTTGTCAAAACGTGTTTTTCAGCACAAATAAACACGTTTTGGCAACTTTGGTCACCAACATGTAAGTTATAGGGCAGGAACAGAACACTTTTCAAAACGTGTTTTTCAGCCCTAAATAAACGCGTTTTCTCAACTCCTGGAATCACAGTGTAACTGACTGGCTCAGAAGAGCCCACTGAGTCAGTCCTTAACCCCAGTGTGCAGAAGTTGTCAAAACGTGTTTTTCAGCACAAATAAACACGTTTTGGCAACTTTGGTCAACAACATGTAAGTTATAGGGCAGGAACAGAACACTTTTCAAAACGTGTTTTTCAGCCCGAAATAAACGCGTTTTCTCAACTCTTGGAATCACAGTGTAACTGACTGGCTCAGAAGAGCCCACTGAGTCAGCCCTTAACCCCAGTGTGCAGAAGTTGTCAAAACGTGTTTTTCAGCACAAATAAACACGTTTTGGCAACTTTGGTCAACAACATGTAAGTTATAGGGCAGGAACAGAACACTTTTCAAAACGTGTTTTTCAGCCCGAAATAAACGCGTTTTCTCAACCCTTGGAATCACAGTGTAACTGACTGGCTCAGAAGAGCCCACTGAGTCAGCCCTTAACCCCAGTGTGCAGAAGTTGTCAAAACGTGTTTTTCAGCACAAATAAACACGTTTTGGCAACTTTGGTCAACAACATGTAAGTTATAGGGCAGGAACAGAACACTTTTCAAAACGTGTTTTTCAGCCCGAAATAAACGCGTTTTCTCAACCCTTGGAATCACAGTGTAACTGACTGGCTCAGAAGAGCCCAATGAGTCAGCCCTTAACCCCAGTGTGCAGAAGTTGTCAAAACGTGTTTTTCAGCACAAATAAACACGTTTTGGCAACTTTGGTCAACAACATGTAAGTTATAGGGCAGGAACAGAACACTTTTCAAAACGTGTTTTTCAGCCCGAAAGAAACGCGTTTTCTCAACTCTTGGAATCACAGTGTAACTGACTGGCTCAGAAGAGCCCACTGATTCAGCCCTTAACCCCAGTGTGCAGAAGTTGTCAAAACGTGTTTTTCAGCACAAATAAACACGTTTTGGCAACTTTGGTCACCAACATGTAAGTTATAGGGCAGGAACAGAACACTTTTCAAAACGTGTTTTTCAGCCCGAAATAAACGCGTTTTCTCAACTCCTGGAATCACAGTGTAACTGACTGGCTCAGAAGAGCCCACTGAGTCAGCCCTTAACCCCAGTGTGCAGAAGTTGTCAAAACGTGTTTTTCAGCACAAATAAACACGTTTTGGCAACTTTGGTCAACAACATGTAAGTTATAGGGCAGGAACAGAACACTTTTCAAAACGTGTTTTTCAGCCCGAAATAAACGCGTTTTCTCAACTCTTGGAATCACAGTGTAACTGACTGGCTCAGAAGAGCCCACTGAGTCAGCCCTTAACCCCAGTGTGCAGAAGTTGTCAAAACGTGTTTTTCAGCACAAATAAACACGTTTTGGCAACTTTGGTCAACAACATGTAAGTTATAGGGCAGGAACAGAACACTTTTCAAAACGTGTTTTTCAGCCCGAAATAAACGCGTTTTCTCAACTCTTGGAATCACAGTGTAACTGACTGGCTCAGAAGAGCCCACTGATTCAGCCCTTAACCCCAGTGTGCAGAAGTTGTCAAAACGTGTTTTTCAGCACAAATAAACACGTTTTGGCAACTTTGGTCACCAACATGTAAGTTATAGGGCAGGAACAGAACACTTTTCAAAACGTGTTTTTCAGCCCGAAATAAACGCGTTTTCTCAACTCCTGGAATCACAGTGTAACTGACTGGCTCAGAAGAGCCCACTGAGTCAGCCCTTAACCCCAGTGTGCAGAAGTTGTCAAAACGTGTTTTTCAGCACAAATAAACACGTTTTGGCAACTTTGGTCAACAACATGTAAGTTATAGGGCAGGAACAGAACACTTTTCAAAACGTGTTTTTCAGCCCGAAATAAACGCGTTTTCTCAACTCTTGGAATCACAGTGTAACTGACTGGCTCAGAAGAGCCCACTGAGTCAGCCCTTAACCCCAGTGTGCAGGAGTTGTCAAAACGTGTTTTTCAGCACAAATAAACACGTTTTGGCAACTTTGGTCAACAACATGTAAGTTATAGGGCAGGAACAGAACACTTTTCAAAACGTGTTTTTCAGCCCGAAATAAACGCGTTTTCTCAACCCTTGGAATCACAGTGTAACTGACTGGCTCAGAAGAGCCCACTGAGTCAGCCCTTAACCCCAGTGTGCAGAAGTTGTCAAAACGTGTTTTTCAGCACAAATAAACACGTTTTGGCAACTTTGGTCACCAACATGTAAGTTATAGGGCAGGAACAGAACACTTTTCAAAACGTGTTTTTCAGCCCGAAATAAACGCGTTTTCTCAACCCTTGGAATCACAGTGTAACTGACTGGCTCAGAAGAGCCCACTGAGTCAGCCCTTAACCCCAGTGTGCAAAAGTTGTCAAAACGTGTTTTTAAGCACAAATAAACACGTCTTGGCAACTTTGGTCACCAACATGTAAGTTATAGGGCAGGAACAGAACACTTTTCAAAACGTGTTTTTCAGCCCGAAATAAACGCGTTTTCTCAACCCTTGGAATCACAGTGTAACTGACTGGCTCAGAAGAGCCCACTGAGTCAGCCCTTAACCCCAGTGTGCAGAAGTTGTCAAAACGTGTTTTTCAGCACAAATAAACACGTTTTGGCAACTTTGGTCAACAACATGTAAGTTATAGGGCAGGAACAGAACACTTTTCAAAACGTGTTTTTCAGCCCGAAATAAACGCGTTTTCTCAACTCCTGGAATCACAGTGTAACTGACTGGCTCAGAAGAGCCCACTGAGTCAGCCCTTAACCCCAGTGTGCAGAAGTTGTCAAAACGTGTTTTTCAGCACAAATAAACACGTTTTGGCAACTTTGGTCAACAACATGTAAGTTATAGGGCAGGAACAGAACACTTTTCAAAACGTGTTTTTCAGCCCGAAATAAACGCGTTTTCTCAACCCTTGGAATCACAGTGTAACTGACTGGCTCAGAAGAGCCCACTGAGTCAGCCCTGAACCCCAGTGTGCAGAAGTTGTCAAAACGTGTTTTTCAGCACAAATAAACACGTTTTGGCAACTTTGGTAACCAACATGTAAGTTATAGGGCAGGAACAGAACACTTTTCAAAACGTGTTTTTCAGCCCGAAATAAACGCGTTTTCTCAACTCCTGGAATCACAGTGTAACTGACTGGCTCAGAAGAGCCCACTGTGTCAGCCCTTAACCCCAGTGTGCAGAAGTTGTCAAAACGTGTTTTTCAGCACAAATAAACACGTTTTGGCAACTTTGGTCAACAACATGTAAGTTATAGGGCAGGAACAGAACACTTTTCAAAACGTGTTTTTCAGCCCGAAATAAACGCGTTTTCTCAACTCCTGGAATCACAGTGTAACTGACTGGCTCAGAAGAGCCCACTGAGTCAGCCCTTAACCCCAGTGTGCAGAAGTTGTCAAAACGTGTTTTTCAGCACAAATAAACACGTTTTGGCAACTTTGGTCAACAACATGTAAGTTATAGGGCAGGAACAGAACACTTTTCAAAACGTGTTTTTCAGCCCGAAATAAACGCGTTTTCTCAACCCTTGGAATCACAGTGTAACTGACTGGCTCAGAAGAGCCCACTGAGTCAGCCCTTAACCCCAGTGTGCAGAAGTTGTCAAAACGTGTTTTTCAGCACAAATAAACACGTTTTGGCAACTTTGGTCACCAACATGTAAGTTATAGGGCAGGAACAGAACACTTTTCAAAACGTGTTTTTCAGCCCGAAATAAACGCGTTTTCTCAACTCCTGGAATCACAGTGTAACTGACTGGCTCAGAAGAGCCCACTGAGTCAGTCCTTAACCCCAGTGTGCAGAAGTTGTCAAAACGTGTTTTTCAGCACAAATAAACACGTTTTGGCAACTTTGGTCAACAACATGTAAGTTATAGGGCAGGAACAGAACACTTTTCAAAACGTGTTTTTCAGCCCGAAATAAACGCGTTTTCTCAACTCTTGGAATCACAGTGTAACTGACTGGCTCAGAAGAGCCCACTGAGTCAGCCCTTAACCCCAGTGTGCAGAAGTTGTCAAAACGTGTTTTTCAGCACAAATAAACACGTTTTGGCAACTTTGGTCAACAACATGTAAGTTATAGGGCAGGAACAGAACACTTTTCAAAACGTGTTTTTCAGCCCGAAATAAACGCGTTTTCTCAACCCTTGGAATCACAGTGTAACTGACTGGCTCAGAAGAGCCCACTGAGTCAGCCCTTAACCCCAGTGTGCAGAAGTTGTCAAAACGTGTTTTTCAGCACAAATAAACACGTTTTGGCAACTTTGGTCAACAACATGTAAGTTATAGGGCAGGAACAGAACACTTTTCAAAACGTGTTTTTCAGCCCGAAATAAACGCGTTTTCTCAACCCTTGGAATCACAGTGTAACTGACTGGCTCAGAAGAGCCCAATGAGTCAGCCCTTAACCCCAGTGTGCAGAAGTTGTCAAAACGTGTTTTTCAGCACAAATAAACACGTTTTGGCAACTTTGGTCAACAACATGTAAGTTATAGGGCAGGAACAGAACACTTTTCAAAACGTGTTTTTCAGCCCGAAAGAAACGCGTTTTCTCAACTCTTGGAATCACAGTGTAACTGACTGGCTCAGAAGAGCCCACTGATTCAGCCCTTAACCCCAGTGTGCAGAAGTTGTCAAAACGTGTTTTTCAGCACAAATAAACACGTTTTGGCAACTTTGGTCACCAACATGTAAGTTATAGGGCAGGAACAGAACACTTTTCAAAACGTGTTTTTCAGCCCGAAATAAACGCGTTTTCTCAACTCCTGGAATCACAGTGTAACTGACTGGCTCAGAAGAGCCCACTGAGTCAGCCCTTAACCCCAGTGTGCAGAAGTTGTCAAAACGTGTTTTTCAGCACAAATAAACACGTTTTGGCAACTTTGGTCAACAACATGTAAGTTATAGGGCAGGAACAGAACACTTTTCAAAACGTGTTTTTCAGCCCGAAATAAACGCGTTTTCTCAACTCTTGGAATCACAGTGTAACTGACTGGCTCAGAAGAGCCCACTGAGTCAGCCCTTAACCCCAGTGTGCAGAAGTTGTCAAAACGTGTTTTTCAGCACAAATAAACACGTTTTGGCAACTTTGGTCAACAACATGTAAGTTATAGGGCAGGAACAGAACACTTTTCAAAACGTGTTTTTCAGCCCGAAATAAACGCGTTTTCTCAACTCTTGGAATCACAGTGTAACTGACTGGCTCAGAAGAGCCCACTGAGTCAGCCCTTAACCCCAGTGTGCAGGAGTTGTCAAAACGTGTTTTTCAGCACAAATAAACACGTTTTGGCAACTTTGGTCAACAACATGTAAGTTATAGGGCAGGAACAGAACACTTTTCAAAACGTGTTTTTCAGCCCGAAATAAACGCGTTTTCTCAACCCTTGGAATCACAGTGTAACTGACTGGCTCAGAAGAGCCCACTGAGTCAGCCCTTAACCCCAGTGTGCAGAAGTTGTCAAAACGTGTTTTTCAGCACAAATAAACACGTTTTGGCAACTTTGGTCACCAACATGTAAGTTATAGGGCAGGAACAGAACACTTTTCAAAACGTGTTTTTCAGCCCGAAATAAACGCGTTTTCTCAACCCTTGGAATCACAGTGTAACTGACTGGCTCAGAAGAGCCCACTGAGTCAGCCCTTAACCCCAGTGTGCAAAAGTTGTCAAAACGTGTTTTTAAGCACAAATAAACACGTCTTGGCAACTTTGGTCACCAACATGTAAGTTATAGGGCAGGAACAGAACACTTTTCAAAACGTGTTTTTCAGCCCGAAATAAACGCGTTTTCTCAACCCTTGGAATCACAGTGTAACTGACTGGCTCAGAAGAGCCCACTGAGTCAGCCCTTAACCCCAGTGTGCAGAAGTTGTCAAAACGTGTTTTTCAGCACAAATAAACACGTTTTGGCAACTTTGGTCAACAACATGTAAGTTATAGGGCAGGAACAGAACACTTTTCAAAACGTGTTTTTCAGCCCGAAATAAACGCGTTTTCTCAACTCCTGGAATCACAGTGTAACTGACTGGCTCAGAAGAGCCCACTGAGTCAGCCCTTAACCCCAGTGTGCAGAAGTTGTCAAAACGTGTTTTTCAGCACAAATAAACACGTTTTGGCAACTTTGGTCAACAACATGTAAGTTATAGGGCAGGAACAGAACACTTTTCAAAACGTGTTTTTCAGCCCGAAATAAACGCGTTTTCTCAACCCTTGGAATCACAGTGTAACTGACTGGCTCAGAAGAGCCCACTGAGTCAGCCCTTAACCCCAGTGTGCAGAAGTTGTCAAAACGTGTTTTTCAGCACAAATAAACACGTTTTGGCAACTTTGGTCACCAACATGTAAGTTATAGGGCAGGAACAGAACACTTTTCAAAACGTGTTTTTCAGCCCGAAATAAACGCGTTTTCTCAACCCTTGGAATCACAGTGTAACTGACTGGCTCAGAAGAGCCCACTGAGTCAGCCCTGAACCCCAGTGTGCAGAAGTTGTCAAAACGTGTTTTTCAGCACAAATAAACACGTTTTGGCAACTTTGGTCACCAACATGTAAGTTATAGGGCAGGAACAGAACACTTTTCAAAACGTGTTTTTCAGCCCGAAATAAACGCGTTTTCTCAACTCCTGGAATCACAGTGTAACTGACTGGCTCAGAAGAGCCCACTGTGTCAGCCCTTAACCCCAGTGTGCAGAAGTTGTCAAAACGTGTTTTTCAGCACAAATAAACACGTTTTGGCAACTTTGGTCAACAACATGTAAGTTATAGGGCAGGAACAGAACACTTTTCAAAACGTGTTTTTCAGCCCGAAATAAACGCGTTTTCTCAACTCCTGGAATCACAGTGTAACTGACTGGCTCAGAAGAGCCCACTGAGTCAGCCCTTAACCCCAGTGTGCAGAAGTTGTCAAAACGTGTTTTTCAGCACAAATAAACACGTTTTGGCAACTTTGGTCAACAACATGTAAGTTATAGGGCAGGAACAGAACACTTTTCAAAACGTGTTTTTCAGCCCGAAATAAACGCGTTTTCTCAACCCTTGGAATCACAGTGTAACTGACTGGCTCAGAAGAGCCCACTGAGTCAGCCCTTAACCCCAGTGTGCAGAAGTTGTCAAAACGTGTTTTTCAGCACAAATAAACACGTTTTGGCAACTTTGGTCACCAACATGTAAGTTATAGGGCAGGAACAGAACACTTTTCAAAACGTGTTTTTCAGCCCGAAATAAACGCGTTTTCTCAACTCCTGGAATCACAGTGTAACTGACTGGCTCAGAAGAGCCCACTGAGTCAGTCCTTAACCCCAGTGTGCAGAAGTTGTCAAAACGTGTTTTTCAGCACAAATAAACACGTTTTGGCAACTTTGGTCAACAACATGTAAGTTATAGGGCAGGAACAGAACACTTTTCAAAACGTGTTTTTCAGCCCGAAATAAACGCGTTTTCTCAACTCTTGGAATCACAGTGTAACTGACTGGCTCAGAAGAGCCCACTGAGTCAGCCCTTAACCCCAGTGTGCAGAAGTTGTCAAAACGTGTTTTTCAGCACAAATAAACACGTTTTGGCAACTTTGGTCAACAACATGTAAGTTATAGGGCAGGAACAGAACACTTTTCAAAACGTGTTTTTCAGCCCGAAATAAACGCGTTTTCTCAACCCTTGGAATCACAGTGTAACTGACTGGCTCAGAAGGGCCCACTGAGTCAGCCCTTAACCCCAGTGTGCAGAAGTTGTCAAAACGTGTTTTTCAGCACAAATAAACACGTTTTGGCAACTTTGGTCAACAACATGTAAGTTATAGGGCAGGAACAGAACACTTTTCAAAACGTGTTTTTCAGCCCGAAATAAACGCGTTTTCTCAACCCTTGGAATCACAGTGTAACTGACTGGCTCAGAAGAGCCCAATGAGTCAGCCCTTAACCCCAGTGTGCAGAAGTTGTCAAAACGTGTTTTTCAGCACAAATAAACACGTTTTGGCAACTTTGGTCAACAACATGTAAGTTATAGGGCAGGAACAGAACACTTTTCAAAACGTGTTTTTCAGCCCGAAAGAAACGCGTTTTCTCAACTCTTGGAATCACAGTGTAACTGACTGGCTCAGAAGAGCCCACTGATTCAGCCCTTAACCCCAGTGTGCAGAAGTTGTCAAAACGTGTTTTTCAGCACAAATAAACACGTTTTGGCAACTTTGGTCACCAACATGTAAGTTATAGGGCAGGAACAGAACACTTTTCAAAACGTGTTTTTCAGCCCGAAATAAACGCGTTTTCTCAACTCCTGGAATCACAGTGTAACTGACTGGCTCAGAAGAGCCCACTGAGTCAGCCCTTAACCCCAGTGTGCAGAAGTTGTCAAAACGTGTTTTTCAGCACAAATAAACACGTTTTGGCAACTTTGGTCAACAACATGTAAGTTATAGGGCAGGAACAGAACACTTTTCAAAACGTGTTTTTCAGCCCGAAATAAACGCGTTTTCTCAACTCTTGGAATCACAGTGTAACTGACTGGCTCAGAAGAGCCCACTGAGTCAGCCCTTAACCCCAGTGTGCAGAAGTTGTCAAAACGTGTTTTTCAGCACAAATAAACACGTTTTGGCAACTTTGGTCAACAACATGTAAGTTATAGGGCAGGAACAGAACACTTTTCAAAACGTGTTTTTCAGCCCGAAATAAACGCGTTTTCTCAACTCTTGGAATCACAGTGTAACTGACTGGCTCAGAAGAGCCCACTGATTCAGCCCTTAACCCCAGTGTGCAGAAGTTGTCAAAACGTGTTTTTCAGCACAAATAAACACGTTTTGGCAACTTTGGTCACCAACATGTAAGTTATAGGGCAGGAACAGAACACTTTTCAAAACGTGTTTTTCAGCCCGAAATAAACGCGTTTTCTCAACTCCTGGAATCACAGTGTAACTGACTGGCTCAGAAGAGCCCACTGAGTCAGCCCTTAACCCCAGTGTGCAGAAGTTGTCAAAACGTGTTTTTCAGCACAAATAAACACGTTTTGGCAACTTTGGTCAACAACATGTAAGTTATAGGGCAGGAACAGAACACTTTTCAAAACGTGTTTTTCAGCCCGAAATAAACGCGTTTTCTCAACTCTTGGAATCACAGTGTAACTGACTGGCTCAGAAGAGCCCACTGAGTCAGCCCTTAACCCCAGTGTGCAGGAGTTGTCAAAACGTGTTTTTCAGCACAAATAAACACGTTTTGGCAACTTTGGTCAACAACATGTAAGTTATAGGGCAGGAACAGAACACTTTTCAAAACGTGTTTTTCAGCCCGAAATAAACGCGTTTTCTCAACCCTTGGAATCACAGTGTAACTGACTGGCTCAGAAGAGCCCACTGAGTCAGCCCTTAACCCCAGTGTGCAGAAGTTGTCAAAACGTGTTTTTCAGCACAAATAAACACGTTTTGGCAACTTTGGTCACCAACATGTAAGTTATAGGGCAGGAACAGAACACTTTTCAAAACGTGTTTTTCAGCCCGAAATAAACGCGTTTTCTCAACCCTTGGAATCACAGTGTAACTGACTGGCTCAGAAGAGCCCACTGAGTCAGCCCTTAACCCCAGTGTGCAAAAGTTGTCAAAACGTGTTTTTAAGCACAAATAAACACGTCTTGGCAACTTTGGTCACCAACATGTAAGTTATAGGGCAGGAACAGAACACTTTTCAAAACGTGTTTTTCAGCCCGAAATAAACGCGTTTTCTCAACCCTTGGAATCACAGTGTAACTGACTGGCTCAGAAGAGCCCACTGAGTCAGCCCTTAACCCCAGTGTGCAGAAGTTGTCAAAACGTGTTTTTCAGCACAAATAAACACGTTTTGGCAACTTTGGTCAACAACATGTAAGTTATAGGGCAGGAACAGAACACTTTTCAAAACGTGTTTTTCAGCCCGAAATAAACGCGTTTTCTCAACTCTTGGAATCACAGTGTAACTGACTGGCTCAGAAGAGCCCACTGATTCAGCCCTTAACCCCAGTGTGCAGAAGTTGTCAAAACGTGTTTTTCAGCACAAATAAACACGTTTTGGCAACTTTGGTCACCAACATGTAAGTTATAGGGCAGGAACAGAACACTTTTCAAAACGTGTTTTTCAGCCCGAAATAAACGCGTTTTCTCAACTCCTGGAATCACAGTGTAACTGACTGGCTCAGAAGAGCCCACTGAGTCAGCCCTTAACCCCAGTGTGCAGAAGTTGTCAAAACGTGTTTTTCAGCACAAATAAACACGTTTTGGCAACTTTGGTCAACAACATGTAAGTTATAGGGCAGGAACAGAACACTTTTCAAAACGTGTTTTTCAGCCCGAAATAAACGCGTTTTCTCAACCCTTGGAATCACAGTGTAACTGACTGGCTCAGAAGAGCCCACTGAGTCAGCCCTTAACCCCAGTGTGCAGAAGTTGTCAAAACGTGTTTTTCAGCACAAATAAACACGTTTTGGCAACTTTGGTCAACAACATGTAAGTTATAGGGCAGGAACAGAACACTTTTCAAAACGTGTTTTTCAGCCCGAAATAAACGCGTTTTCTCAACTCCTGGAATCACAGTGTAACTGACTGGCTCAGAAGAGCCCACTGAGTCAGCCCTTAACCCCAGTGTGCAGAAGTTGTCAAAACGTGTTTTTCAGCATAAATAAACACGTTTTGGCAACTTTGGTCAACAACATGTAAGTTATAGGGCAGGAACAGAACACTTTTCAAAACGTGTTTTTCAGCCCGAAATAAACGCGTTTTCTCAACTCTTGGAATCACAGTGTAACTGACTGGTTCAGAAGAGCCCACTGAGTCAGCCCTTAACCCCAGTGTGCAGAAGTTGTCAAAACGTGTTTTTCAGCACAAATAAACACGTTTTGGCAACTTTGGTCAACAACATGTAAGTTATAGGGCAGGAACAGAACACTTTTCAAAACGTGTTTTTCAGCCCGAAATAAACGCGTTTTCTCAACTCCTGGAATCACAGTGTAACTGACTGGCTCAGAAGAGCCCACTGAGTCAGCCCTTAACCCCAGTGTGCAGAAGTTGTCAAAACGTGTTTTTCAGCACAAATAAACACGTTTTGGCAACTTTGGTCAACAACATGTAAGTTATAGGGCAGGAACAGAACACTTTTCAAAACGTGTTTTTCAGCCCGAAATAAACGCGTTTTCTCAACTCTTGGAATCACAGTGTAACTGACTGGCTCAGAAGAGCCCACTGAGTCAGCCCTTAACCCCAGTGTGCAGAAGTTGTCAAAACGTGTTTTTCAGCACAAATAAACACGTTTTGGCAACTTTGGTCAACAACATGTAAGTTATAGGGCAGGAACAGAACACTTTTCAAAACGTGTTTTTCAGCCCGAAATAAACGCGTTTTCTCAACTCTTGGAATCACAGTGTAACTGACTGGCTCAGAAGAGCCCACTGATTCAGCCCTTAACCCCAGTGTGCAGAAGTTGTCAAAACGTGTTTTTCAGCACAAATAAACACGTTTTGGCAACTTTGGTCACCAACATGTAAGTTATAGGGCAGGAACAGAACACTTTTCAAAACGTGTTTTTCAGCCCGAAATAAACGCGTTTTCTCAACTCCTGGAATCACAGTGTAACTGACTGGCTCAGAAGAGCCCACTGAGTCAGCCCTTAACCCCAGTGTGCAGAAGTTGTCAAAACGTGTTTTTCAGCACAAATAAACACGTTTTGGCAACTTTGGTCAACAACATGTAAGTTATAGGGCAGGAACAGAACACTTTTCAAAACGTGTTTTTCAGCCCGAAATAAACGCGTTTTCTCAACTCTTGGAATCACAGTGTAACTGACTGGCTCAGAAGAGCCCACTGATTCAGCCCTTAACCCCAGTGTGCAGAAGTTGTCAAAACGTGTTTTTCAGCACAAATAAACACGTTTTGGCAACTTTGGTCACCAACATGTAAGTTATAGGGCAGGAACAGAACACTTTTCAAAACGTGTTTTTCAGCCCGAAATAAACGCTTTTTCTCAACTCCTGGAATCACAGTGTAACTGACTGGCTCAGAAGAGCCCACTGAGTCAGCCCTTAACCCCAGTGTGCAGAAGTTGTCAAAACGTGTTTTTCAGCACAAATAAACACGTTTTGGCAACTTTGGTCAACAACATGTAAGTTATAGGGCAGGAACAGAACACTTTTCAAAACGTGTTTTTCAGCCCGAAATAAACGCGTTTTCTCAACTCCTGGAATCACAGTGTAACTGACTGGCTCAGAAGAGCCCACTGAGTCAGCCCTTAACCCCAGTGTGCAGAAGTTGTCAAAACGTGTTTTTCAGCACAAATAAACACGTTTTGGCAACTTTGGTCAACAACATGTAAGTTATAGGGCAGGAACAGAACACTTTTCAAAACGTGTTTTTCAGCCCGAAATAAACGCGTTTTCTCAACCCTTGGAATCACAGTGTAACTGACTGGCTCAGAAGAGCCCACTGAGTCAGCCCTTAACCCCAGTGTGCAGAAGTTGTCAAAACGTGTTTTTCAGCACAAATAAACACGTTTTGGCAACTTTGGTCAACAACATGTAAGTTATAGGGCAGGAACAGAACACTTTTCAAAACGTGTTTTTCAGCCCGAAATAAACGCGTTTTCTCAACTCCTGGAATCACAGTGTAACTGACTGGCTCAGAAGAGCCCACTGAGTCAGCCCTTAACCCCAGTGTGCAGAAGTTGTCAAAACGTGTTTTTCAGCACAAATAAACACGTTTTGGCAACTTTGGTCAACAACATGTAAGTTATAGGGCAGGAACAGAACACTTTTCAAAACGTGTTTTTCAGCCCGAAATAAACGCGTTTTCTCAACTCTTGGAATCACAGTGTAACTGACTGGCTCAGAAGAGCCCACTGATTCAGCCCTTAACCCCAGTGTGCAGAAGTTGTCAAAACGTGTTTTTCAGCACAAATAAACACGTTTTGGCAACTTTGGTCACCAACATGTAAGTTATAGGGCAGGAACAGAACACTTTTCAAAACGTGTTTTTCAGCCCGAAATAAACGCGTTTTCTCAACTCCTGGAATCACAGTGTAACTGACTGGCTCAGAAGAGCCCACTGAGTCAGCCCTTAACCCCAGTGTGCAGAAGTTGTCAAAACGTGTTTTTCAGCACAAATAAACACGTTTTGGCAACTTTGGTCAACAACATGTAAGTTATAGGGCAGGAACAGAACACTTTTCAAAACGTGTTTTTCAGCCCGAAATAAACGCGTTTTCTCAACCCTTGGAATCACAGTGTAACTGACTGGCTCAGAAGAGCCCACTGAGTCAGCCCTTAACCCCAGTGTGCAGAAGTTGTCAAAACGTGTTTTTCAGCACAAATAAACACGTTTTGGCAACTTTGGTCAACAACATGTAAGTTATAGGGCAGGAACAGAACACTTTTCAAAACGTGTTTTTCAGCCCGAAATAAACGCGTTTTCTCAACTCCTGGAATCACAGTGTAACTGACTGGCTCAGAAGAGCCCACTGAGTCAGCCCTTAACCCCAGTGTGCAGAAGTTGTCAAAACGTGTTTTTCAGCATAAATAAACACGTTTTGGCAACTTTGGTCAACAACATGTAAGTTATAGGGCAGGAACAGAACACTTTTCAAAACGTGTTTTTCAGCCCGAAATAAACGCGTTTTCTCAACTCTTGGAATCACAGTGTAACTGACTGGTTCAGAAGAGCCCACTGAGTCAGCCCTTAACCCCAGTGTGCAGAAGTTGTCAAAACGTGTTTTTCAGCACAAATAAACACGTTTTGGCAACTTTGGTCAACAACATGTAAGTTATAGGGCAGGAACAGAACACTTTTCAAAACGTGTTTTTCAGCCCGAAATAAACGCGTTTTCTCAACTCCTGGAATCACAGTGTAACTGACTGGCTCAGAAGAGCCCACTGAGTCAGCCCTTAACCCCAGTGTGCAGAAGTTGTCAAAACGTGTTTTTCAGCACAAATAAACACGTTTTGGCAACTTTGGTCAACAACATGTAAGTTATAGGGCAGGAACAGAACACTTTTCAAAACGTGTTTTTCAGCCCGAAATATACGCGTTTTCTCAACTCTTGGAATCACAGTGTAACTGACTGGCTCAGAAGAGCCCACTGAGTCAGCCCTTAACCCCAGTGTGCAGAAGTTGTCAAAACGTGTTTTTCAGCACAAATAAACACGTTTTGGCAACTTTGGTCAACAACATGTAAGTTATAGGGCAGGAACAGAACACTTTTCAAAACGTGTTTTTCAGCCCGAAATAAACGCGTTTTCTCAACTCTTGGAATCACAGTGTAACTGACTGGCTCAGAAGAGCCCACTGATTCAGCCCTTAACCCCAGTGTGCAGAAGTTGTCAAAACGTGTTTTTCAGCACAAATAAACACGTTTTGGCAACTTTGGTCTCCAACATGTAAGTTATAGGGCAGGAACAGAACACTTTTCAAAACGTGTTTTTCAGCCCGAAATAAACGCGTTTTCTCAACTCCTGGAATCACAGTGTAACTGACTGGCTCAGAAGAGCCCACTGAGTCAGCCCTTAACCCCAGTGTGCAGAAGTTGTCAAAACGTGTTTTTCAGCACAAATAAACACGTTTTGGCAACTTTGGTCAACAACATGTAAGTTATAGGGCAGGAACAGAACACTTTTCAAAACGTGTTTTTCAGCCCGAAATAAACGCGTTTTCTCAACTCTTGGAATCACAGTGTAACTGACTGGCTCAGAAGAGCCCACTGATTCAGCCCTTAACCCCAGTGTGCAGAAGTTGTCAAAACGTGTTTTTCAGCACAAATAAACACGTTTTGGCAACTTTGGTCACCAACATGTAAGTTATAGGGCAGGAACAGAACACTTTTCAAAACGTGTTTTTCAGCCCGAAATAAACGCTTTTTCTCAACTCCTGGAATCACAGTGTAACTGACTGGCTCAGAAGAGCCCACTGAGTCAGCCCTTAACCCCAGTGTGCAGAAGTTGTCAAAACGTGTTTTTCAGCACAAATAAACACGTTTTGGCAACTTTGGTCAACAACATGTAAGTTATAGGGCAGGAACAGAACACTTTTCAAAACGTGTTTTTCAGCCCGAAATAAACGCGTTTTCTCAACTCCTGGAATCACAGTGTAACTGACTGGCTCAGAAGAGCCCACTGAGTCAGCCCTTAACCCCAGTGTGCAGAAGTTGTCAAAACGTGTTTTTCAGCACAAATAAACACGTTTTGGCAACTTTGGTCAACAACATGTAAGTTATAGGGCAGGAACAGAACACTTTTCAAAACGTGTTTTTCAGCCCGAAATAAACGCGTTTTCTCAACTCTTGGAATCACAGTGTAACTGACTGGCTCAGAAGAGCCCACTGATTCAGCCCTTAACCCCAGTGTGCAGAAGTTGTCAAAACGTGTTTTTCAGCACAAATAAACACGTTTTGGCAACTTTGGTCACCAACATGTAAGTTATAGGGCAGGAACAGAACACTTTTCAAAACGTGTTTTTCAGCCCGAAATAAACGCGTTTTCTCAACTCCTGGAATCACAGTGTAACTGACTGGCTCAGAAGAGCCCACTGAGTCAGCCCTTAACCCCAGTGTGCAGAAGTTGTCAAAACGTGTTTTTCAGCACAAATAAACACGTTTTGGCAACTTTGGTCAACAACATGTAAGTTATAGGGCAGGAACAGAACACTTTTCAAAACGTGTTTTTCAGCCCGAAATAAACGCGTTTTCTCAACTCCTGGAATCACAGTGTAACTGACTGGCTCAGAAGAGCCCACTGAGTCAGCCCTTAACCCCAGTGTGCAGAAGTTGTCAAAACGTGTTTTTCAGCACAAATAAACACGTTTTGGCAACTTTGGTCAACAACATGTAAGTTATAGGGCAGGAACAGAACACTTTTCAAAACGTGTTTTTCAGCCCGAAATAAACGCGTTTTCTCAACCCTTGGAATCACAGTGTAACTGACTGGCTCAGAAGAGCCCACTGAGTCAGCCCTTAACCCCAGTGTGCAGAAGTTGTCAAAACGTGTTTTTCAGCACAAATAAACACGTTTTGGCAACTTTGGTCAACAACATGTAAGTTATAGGGCAGGAACAGAACACTTTTCAAAACGTGTTTTTCAGCCCGAAATAAACGCGTTTTCTCAACTCCTGGAATCACAGTGTAACTGACTGGCTCAGAAGAGCCCACTGAGTCAGCCCTTAACCCCAGTGTGCAGAAGTTGTCAAAACGTGTTTTTCAGCATAAATAAACACGTTTTGGCAACTTTGGTCAACAACATGTAAGTTATAGGGCAGGAACAGAACACTTTTCAAAACGTGTTTTTCAGCCCGAAATAAACGCGTTTTCTCAACTCTTGGAATCACAGTGTAACTGACTGGTTCAGAAGAGCCCACTGAGTCAGCCCTTAACCCCAGTGTGCAGAAGTTGTCAAAACGTGTTTTTCAGCACAAATAAACACGTTTTGGCAACTTTGGTCAACAACATGTAAGTTATAGGGCAGGAACAGAACACTTTTCAAAACGTGTTTTTCAGCCCGAAATAAACGCGTTTTCTCAACTCCTGGAATCACAGTGTAACTGACTGGCTCAGAAGAGCCCACTGAGTCAGCCCTTAACCCCAGTGTGCAGAAGTTGTCAAAACGTGTTTTTCAGCACAAATAAACACGTTTTGGCAACTTTGGTCAACAACATGTAAGTTATAGGGCAGGAACAGAACACTTTTCAAAACGTGTTTTTCAGCCCGAAATAAACGCGTTTTCTCAACTCTTGGAATCACAGTGTAACTGACTGGCTCAGAAGAGCCCACTGAGTCAGCCCTTAACCCCAGTGTGCAGAAGTTGTCAAAACGTGTTTTTCAGCACAAATAAACACGTTTTGGCAACTTTGGTCAACAACATGTAAGTTATAGGGCAGGAACAGAACACTTTTCAAAACGTGTTTTTCAGCCCGAAATAAACGCGTTTTCTCAACTCTTGGAATCACAGTGTAACTGACTGGCTCAGAAGAGCCCACTGATTCAGCCCTTAACCCCAGTGTGCAGAAGTTGTCAAAACGTGTTTTTCAGCACAAATAAACACGTTTTGGCAACTTTGGTCTCCAACATGTAAGTTATAGGGCAGGAACAGAACACTTTTCAAAACGTGTTTTTCAGCCCGAAATAAACGCGTTTTCTCAACTCCTGGAATCACAGTGTAACTGACTGGCTCAGAAGAGCCCACTGAGTCAGCCCTTAACCCCAGTGTGCAGAAGTTGTCAAAACGTGTTTTTCAGCACAAATAAACACGTTTTGGCAACTTTGGTCAACAACATGTAAGTTATAGGGCAGGAACAGAACACTTTTCAAAACGTGTTTTTCAGCCCGAAATAAACGCGTTTTCTCAACTCTTGGAATCACAGTGTAACTGACTGGCTCAGAAGAGCCCACTGATTCAGCCCTTAACCCCAGTGTGCAGAAGTTGTCAAAACGTGTTTTTCAGCACAAATAAACACGTTTTGGCAACTTTGGTCACCAACATGTAAGTTATAGGGCAGGAACAGAACACTTTTCAAAACGTGTTTTTCAGCCCGAAATAAACGCTTTTTCTCAACTCCTGGAATCACAGTGTAACTGACTGGCTCAGAAGAGCCCACTGAGTCAGCCCTTAACCCCAGTGTGCAGAAGTTGTCAAAACGTGTTTTTCAGCACAAATAAACACGTTTTGGCAACTTTGGTCAACAACATGTAAGTTATAGGGCAGGAACAGAACACTTTTCAAAACGTGTTTTTCAGCCCGAAATAAACGCGTTTTCTCAACTCCTGGAATCACAGTGTAACTGACTGGCTCAGAAGAGCCCACTGAGTCAGCCCTTAACCCCAGTGTGCAGAAGTTGTCAAAACGTGTTTTTCAGCACAAATAAACACGTTTTGGCAACTTTGGTCAACAACATGTAAGTTATAGGGCAGGAACAGAACACTTTTCAAAACGTGTTTTTCAGCCCGAAATAAACGCGTTTTCTCAACTCTTGGAATCACAGTGTAACTGACTGGCTCAGAAGAGCCCACTGATTCAGCCCTTAACCCCAGTGTGCAGAAGTTGTCAAAACGTGTTTTTCAGCACAAATAAACACGTTTTGGCAACTTTGGTCACCAACATGTAAGTTATAGGGCAGGAACAGAACACTTTTCAAAACGTGTTTTTCAGCCCGAAATAAACGCGTTTTCTCAACTCCTGGAATCACAGTGTAACTGACTGGCTCAGAAGAGCCCACTGAGTCAGCCCTTAACCCCAGTGTGCAGAAGTTGTCAAAACGTGTTTTTCAGCACAAATAAACACGTTTTGGCAACTTTGGTCAACAACATGTAAGTTATAGGGCAGGAACAGAACACTTTTCAAAACGTGTTTTTCAGCCCGAAATAAACGCGTTTTCTCAACCCTTGGAATCACAGTGTAACTGACTGGCTCAGAAGAGCCCACTGAGTCAGCCCTTAACCCCAGTGTGCAGAAGTTGTCAAAACGTGTTTTTCAGCACAAATAAACACGTTTTGGCAACTTTGGTCAACAACATGTAAGTTATAGGGCAGGAACAGAACACTTTTCAAAACGTGTTTTTCAGCCCGAAATAAACGCGTTTTCTCAACTCCTGGAATCACAGTGTAACTGACTGGCTCAGAAGAGCCCACTGAGTCAGCCCTTAACCCCAGTGTGCAGAAGTTGTCAAAACGTGTTTTTCAGCATAAATAAACACGTTTTGGCAACTTTGGTCAACAACATGTAAGTTATAGGGCAGGAACAGAACACTTTTCAAAACGTGTTTTTCAGCCCGAAATAAACGCGTTTTCTCAACTCTTGGAATCACAGTGTAACTGACTGGTTCAGAAGAGCCCACTGAGTCAGCCCTTAACCCCAGTGTGCAGAAGTTGTCAAAACGTGTTTTTCAGCACAAATAAACACGTTTTGGCAACTTTGGTCAACAACATGTAAGTTATAGGGCAGGAACAGAACACTTTTCAAAACGTGTTTTTCAGCCCGAAATAAACGCGTTTTCTCAACTCCTGGAATCACAGTGTAACTGACTGGCTCAGAAGAGCCCACTGAGTCAGCCCTTAACCCCAGTGTGCAGAAGTTGTCAAAACGTGTTTTTCAGCACAAATAAACACGTTTTGGCAACTTTGGTCAACAACATGTAAGTTATAGGGCAGGAACAGAACACTTTTCAAAACGTGTTTTTCAGCCCGAAATAAACGCGTTTTCTCAACTCTTGGAATCACAGTGTAACTGACTGGCTCAGAAGAGCCCACTGAGTCAGCCCTTAACCCCAGTGTGCAGAAGTTGTCAAAACGTGTTTTTCAGCACAAATAAACACGTTTTGGCAACTTTGGTCAACAACATGTAAGTTATAGGGCAGGAACAGAACACTTTTCAAAACGTGTTTTTCAGCCCGAAATAAACGCGTTTTCTCAACTCTTGGAATCACAGTGTAACTGACTGGCTCAGAAGAGCCCACTGATTCAGCCCTTAACCCCAGTGTGCAGAAGTTGTCAAAACGTGTTTTTCAGCACAAATAAACACGTTTTGGCAACTTTGGTCACCAACATGTAAGTTATAGGGCAGGAACAGAACACTTTTCAAAACGTGTTTTTCAGCCCGAAATAAACGCGTTTTCTCAACTCCTGGAATCACAGTGTAACTGACTGGCTCAGAAGAGCCCACTGAGTCAGCCCTTAACCCCAGTGTGCAGAAGTTGTCAAAACGTGTTTTTCAGCACAAATAAACACGTTTTGGCAACTTTGGTCAACAACATGTAAGTTATAGGGCAGGAACAGAACACTTTTCAAAACTTGTTTTTCAGCCCGAAATAAACGCGTTTTCTCAACTCTTGGAATCACAGTGTAACTGACTGGCTCAGAAGAGCCCACTGAGTCAGCCCTTAACCCCAGTGTGCAGAAGTTGTCAAAACGTGTTTTTCAGCACAAATAAACACGTTTTGGCAACTTTGGTCAACAACATGTAAGTTATAGGGCAGGAACAGAACACTTTTCAAAACGTGTTTTTCAGCCCGAAATAAACGCGTTTTCTCAACTCTTGGAATCACAGTGTAACTGACTGGCTCAGAAGAGCCCACTGATTCAGCCCTTAACCCCAGTGTGCAGAAGTTGTCAAAACGTGTTTTTCAGCACAAATAAACACGTTTTGGCAACTTTGGTCACCAACATGTAAGTTATAGGGCAGGAACAGAACACTTTTCAAAACGTGTTTTTCAGCCCGAAATAAACGCGTTTTCTCAACTCCTGGAATCACAGTGTAACTGACTGGCTCAGAAGAGCCCACTGAGTCAGCCCTTAACCCCAGTGTGCAGAAGTTGTCAAAACGTGTTTTTCAGCACAAATAAACACGTTTTGGCAACTTTGGTCAACAACATGTAAGTTATAGGGCAGGAACAGAACACTTTTCAAAACGTGTTTTTCAGCCCGAAATAAACGCGTTTTCTCAACCCTTGGAATCACAGTGTAACTGACTGGCTCAGAAGAGCCCACTGAGTCAGCCCTTAACCCCAGTGTGCAGAAGTTGTCAAAACGTGTTTTTCAGCACAAATAAACACGTTTTGGCAACTTTGGTCAACAACATGTAAGTTATAGGGCAGGAACAGAACACTTTTCAAAACGTGTTTTTCAGCCCGAAATAAACGCGTTTTCTCAACTCCTGGAATCACAGTGTAACTGACTGGCTCAGAAGAGCCCACTGAGTCAGCCCTTAACCCCAGTGTGCAGAAGTTGTCAAAACGTGTTTTTCAGCATAAATAAACACGTTTTGGCAACTTTGGTCACCAACATGTAAGTTATAGGGCAGGAACAGAACACTTTTCAAAACGTGTTTTTCAGCCCGAAATAAACGCGTTTTCTCAACTCTTGGAATCACAGTGTAACTGACTGGTTCAGAAGAGCCCACTGAGTCAGCCCTTAACCCCAGTGTGCAGAAGTTGTCAAAACGTGTTTTTCAGCACAAATAAACACGTTTTGGCAACTTTGGTCAACAACATGTAAGTTATAGGGCAGGAACAGAACACTTTTCAAAACGTGTTTTTCAGCCCGAAATAAACGCGTTTTCTCAACCCTTGGAATCACAGTGTAACTGACTGGCTCAGAAGAGCCCACTGATTCAGCCCTTAACCCCAGTGTGCAGAAGTTGTCAAAACGTGTTTTTCAGCACAAATAAACACGTTTTGGCAACTTTGGTCACCAACATGTAAGTTATAGGGCAGGAACAGAACACTTTTCAAAACGTGTTTTTCAGCCCGAAATAAACGCGTTTTCTCAACTCCTGGAATCACAGTGTAACTGACTGGCTCAGAAGAGCCCACTGAGTCAGCCCTTAACCCCAGTGTGCAGAAGTTGTCAAAACGTGTTTTTCAGCACAAATAAACACGTTTTGGCAACTTTGGTCAACAACATGTAAGTTATAGGGCAGGAACAGAACACTTTTCAAAACGTGTTTTTCAGCCCGAAATAAACGCGTTTTCTCAACCCTTGGAATCACAGTGTAACTGGCTCAGAAGAGCCCACTGAGTCAGCCCTTAACCCCAGTGTGCAGAAGTTGTCAAAACGTGTTTTTCAGCACAAATAAACACGTTTTGGCAACTTTGGTCAACAACATGTAAGTTATAGGGCAGGAACAGAACACTTTTCAAAACGTGTTTTTCAGCCCGAAATAAACGCGTTTTCTCAACCCTTGGAATCACAGTGTAACTGACTGGCTCAGAAGAGCCCACTGAGTCAGCCCTTAACCCCAGTGTGCAGAAGTTGTCAAAACGTGTTTTTCAGCACAAATAAACACGTTTTGGCAACTTTGGTCACCAACATGTAAGTTATAGGGCAGGAACAGAACACTTTTCAAAACGTGTTTTTCAGCCCGAAATAAACGCGTTTTCTCAACCCTTGGAATCACAGTGTAACTGACTGGCTCAGAAGAGCCCACTGAGTCAGCCCTTAACCCCAGTGTGCAGAAGTTGTCAAAACGTGTTTTTCAGCACAAATAAACACGTTTTTGCAACTTTGGTCAACAACATGTAAGTTATAGGGCAGGAACAGAACACTTTTCAAAACGTGTTTTTCAGCCCGAAATAAACGCGTTTTCTCAACCCTTGGAATCACAGTGTAACTGACTGGCTCAGAAGAGCCCACTGAGTCAGCCCTTAACCCCAGTGTGCAGAAGTTGTCAAAACGTGTTTTTCAGCACAAATAAACACGTTTTGGCAACTTTGGTCAACAACATGTAAGTTATAGGGCAGGAACAGAACACTTTTCAAAACGTGTTTTTCAGCCCGAAATAAACGCGTTTTCTCAACTCCTGGAATCACAGTGTAACTGACTGGCTCAGAAGAGCCCACTGAGTCAGCCCTTAACCCCAGTGTGCAGAAGTTGTCAAAACGTGTTTTTCAGCACAAATAAACACGTTTTGGCAACTTTGGTCAACAACATGTAAGTTATAGGGCAGGAACAGAACACTTTTCAAAACGTGTTTTTCAGCCCGAAATAAACGCGTTTTCTCAACTCTTGGAATCACAGTGTAACTGACTGGCTCAGAAGAGCCCACTGATTCAGCCCTTAACCCCAGTGTGCAGAAGTTGTCAAAACGTGTTTTTCAGCACAAATAAACACGTTTTGGCAACTTTGGTCACCAACATGTAAGTTATAGGGCAGGAACAGAACACTTTTCAAAACGTGTTTTTCAGCCCGAAATAAACGCGTTTTCTCAACTCCTGGAATCACAGTGTAACTGACTGGCTCAGAAGAGCCCACTGAGTCAGCCCTTAACCCCAGTGTGCAGAAGTTGTCAAAACGTGTTTTTCAGCACAAATAAACACGTTTTGGCAACTTTGGTCAACAACATGTAAGTTATAGGGCAGGAACAGAACACTTTTCAAAACGTGTTTTTCAGCCCGAAATAAACGCGTTTTCTCAACTCTTGGAATCACAGTGTAACTGACTGGCTCAGAAGAGCCCACTGAGTCAGCCCTTAACCCCAGTGTGCAGGAGTTGTCAAAACGTGTTTTTCAGCACAAATAAACACGTTTTGGCAACTTTGGTCAACAACATGTAAGTTATAGGGCAGGAACAGAACACTTTTCAAAACGTGTTTTTCAGCCCGAAATAAACGCGTTTTCTCAACCCTTGGAATCACAGTGTAACTGACTGGCTCAGAAGAGCCCACTGAGTCAGCCCTTAACCCCAGTGTGCAGAAGTTGTCAAAACGTGTTTTTCAGCACAAATAAACACGTTTTGGCAACTTTGGTCACCAACATGTAAGTTATAGGGCAGGAACAGAACACTTTTCAAAACGTGTTTTTCAGCCCGAAATAAACGCGTTTTCTCAACCCTTGGAATCACAGTGTAACTGACTGGCTCAGAAGAGCCCACTGAGTCAGCCCTTAACCCCAGTGTGCAAAAGTTGTCAAAACGTGTTTTTAAGCACAAATAAACACGTCTTGGCAACTTTGGTCACCAACATGTAAGTTATAGGGCAGGAACAGAACACTTTTCAAAACGTGTTTTTCAGCCCGAAAGAAACGCGTTTTCTCAACTCTTGGAATCACAGTGTAACTGACTGGCTCAGAAGAGCCCACTGATTCAGCCCTTAACCCCAGTGTGCAGAAGTTGTCAAAACGTGTTTTTCAGCACAAATAAACACGTTTTGGCAACTTTGGTCACCAACATGTAAGTTATAGGGCAGGAACAGAACACTTTTCAAAACGTGTTTTTCAGCCCGAAATAAACGCGTTTTCTCAACTCCTGGAATCACAGTGTAACTGACTGGCTCAGAAGAGCCCACTGAGTCAGCCCTTAACCCCAGTGTGCAGAAGTTGTCAAAACGTGTTTTTCAGCACAAATAAACACGTTTTGGCAACTTTGGTCAACAACATGTAAGTTATAGGGCAGGAACAGAACACTTTTCAAAACGTGTTTTTCAGCCCGAAATAAACGCGTTTTCTCAACTCTTGGAATCACAGTGTAACTGACTGGCTCAGAAGAGCCCACTGAGTCAGCCCTTAACCCCAGTGTGCAGAAGTTGTCAAAACGTGTTTTTCAGCACAAATAAACACGTTTTGGCAACTTTGGTCAACAACATGTAAGTTATAGGGCAGGAACAGAACACTTTTCAAAACGTGTTTTTCAGCCCGAAATAAACGCGTTTTCTAAACTCTTGGAATCACAGTGTAACTGACTGGCTCAGAAGAGCCCACTGATTCAGCCCTTAACCCCAGTGTGCAGAAGTTGTCAAAACGTGTTTTTCAGCACAAATAAACACGTTTTGGCAACTTTGGTCACCAACATGTAAGTTATAGGGCAGGAACAGAACACTTTTCAAAACGTGTTTTTCAGCCCGAAATAAACGCGTTTTCTCAACTCCTGGAATCACAGTGTAACTGACTGGCTCAGAAGAGCCCACTGAGTCAGCCCTTAACCCCAGTGTGCAGAAGTTGTCAAAACGTGTTTTTCAGCACAAATAAACACGTTTTGGCAACTTTGGTCAACAACATGTAAGTTATAGGGCAGGAACAGAACACTTTTCAAAACGTGTTTTTCAGCCCGAAATAAACGCGTTTTCTCAACTCTTGGAATCACAGTGTAACTGACTGGCTCAGAAGAGCCCACTGAGTCAGCCCTTAACCCCAGTGTGCAGGAGTTGTCAAAACGTGTTTTTCAGCACAAATAAACACGTTTTGGCAACTTTGGTCAACAACATGTAAGTTATAGGGCAGGAACAGAACACTTTTCAAAACGTGTTTTTCAGCCCGAAATAAACGCGTTTTCTCAACCCTTGGAATCACAGTGTAACTGACTGGCTCAGAAGAGCCCACTGAGTCAGCCCTTAACCCCAGTGTGCAGAAGTTGTCAAAACGTGTTTTTCAGCACAAATAAACACGTTTTGGCAACTTTGGTCACCAACATGTAAGTTATAGGGCAGGAACAGAACACTTTTCAAAACGTGTTTTTCAGCCCGAAATAAACGCGTTTTCTCAACCCTTGGAATCACAGTGTAACTGACTGGCTCAGAAGAGCCCACTGAGTCAGCCCTTAACCCCAGTGTGCAAAAGTTGTCAAAACGTGTTTTTAAGCACAAATAAACACGTCTTGGCAACTTTGGTCACCAACATGTAAGTTATAAGGCAGGAACAGAACACTTTTCAAAACGTGTTTTTCAGCCCGAAATAAACGCGTTTTCTCAACCCTTGGAATCACAGTGTAACTGACTGGCTCAGAAGAGCCCACTGAGTCAGCCCTTAACCCCAGTGTGCAGAAGTTGTCAAAACGTGTTTTTCCGCACAAATAAACACGTTTTGGCAACTTTGGTCAACAACATGTAAGTTATAGGGCAGGAACAGAACACTTTTCAAAACGTGTTTTTCAGCCCGAAATAAACGCGTTTTCTCAACTCTTGGAATCACAGTGTAACTGACTGGCTCAGAAGAGCCCACTGATTCAGCCCTTAACCCCAGTGTGCAGAAGTTGTCAAAACGTGTTTTTCAGCACAAATAAACACGTTTTGGCAACTTTGGTCACCAACATGTAAGTTATAGGGCAGGAACAGAACACTTTTCAAAACGTGTTTTTCAGCCCGAAATAAACGCGTTTTCTCAACTCCTGGAATCACAGTGTAACTGACTGGCTCAGAAGAGCCCACTGAGTCAGCCCTTAACCCCAGTGTGCAGAAGTTGTCAAAACGTGTTTTTCAGCACAAATAAACACGTTTTGGCAACTTTGGTCAACAACATGTAAGTTATAGGGCAGGAACAGAACACTTTTCAAAACGTGTTTTTCACCCCGAAATAAACGCGTTTTCTCAACCCTTGGAATCACAGTGTAACTGACTGGCTCAGAAGAGCCCACTGAGTCAGCCCTTAACCCCAGTGTGCAGAAGTTGTCAAAACGTGTTTTTCAGCACAAATAAACACGTTTTGGCAACTTTGGTCAACAACATGTAAGTTATAGGGCAGGAACAGAACACTTTTCAAAACGTGTTTTTCAGCCCGAAATAAACGCGTTTTCTCAACTCTTGGAATCACAGTGTAACTGACTGGCTCAGAAGAGCCCACTGAGTCAGCCCTTAACCCCAGTGTGCAGAAGTTGTCAAAACGTGTTTTTCAGCACAAATAAACACGTTTTGGCAACTTTGGTCAACAACATGTAAGTTATAGGGCAGGAACAGAACACTTTTCAAAACGTGTTTTTCAGCCCGAAATAAACGCGTTTTCTCAACCCTTGGAATCACAGTGTAACTGACTGGCTCAGAAGAGCCCACTGATTCAGCCCTTAACCCCAGTGTGCAGAAGTTGTCAAAACGTGTTTTTCAGCACAAATAAACACGTTTTGGCAACTTTGGTCACCAACATGTAAGTTATAGGGCAGGAACAGAACACTTTTCAAAACGTGTTTTTCAGCCCGAAATAAACGCGTTTTCTCAACTCCTGGAATCACAGTGTAACTGACTGGCTCAGAAGAGCCCACTGAGTCAGCCCTTAACCCCAGTGTGCAGAAGTTGTCAAAACGTGTTTTTCAGCACAAATAAACACGTTTTGGCAACTTTGGTCAACAACATGTAAGTTATAGGGCAGGAACAGAACACTTTTCAAAACGTGTTTTTCAGCCCGAAATAAACGCGTTTTCTCAACCCTTGGAATCACAGTGTAACTGACTGGCTCAGAAGAGCCCACTGAGTCAGCCCTTAACCCCAGTGTGCAGAAGTTGTCAAAACGTGTTTTTCAGCACAAATAAACACGTTTTGGCAACTTTGGTCAACAACATGTAAGTTATAGGGCAGGAACAGAACACTTTTCAAAACGTGTTTTTCAGCCCGAAATAAACGCGTTTTCTCAACCCTTGGAATCACAGTGTAACTGACTGGCTCAGAAGAGCCCACTGAGTCAGCCCTTAACCCCAGTGTGCAGAAGTTGTCAAAACGTGTTTTTCAGCACAAATAAACACGTTTTGGCAACTTTGGTCACCAACATGTAAGTTATAGGGCAGGAACAGAACACTTTTCAAAACGTGTTTTTCAGCCCGAAATAAACGCGTTTTCTCAACCCTTGGAATCACAGTGTAACTGACTGGCTCAGAAGAGCCCACTGAGTCAGCCCTTAACCCCAGTGTGCAGAAGTTGTCAAAACGTGTTTTTAAGCACAAATAAACACGTTTTGGCAACTTTGGTCACCAACATGTAAGTTATAGGGCAGGAACAGAACACTTTTCAAAACGTGTTTTTCAGCCCGAAATAAACGCGTTTTCTCAACTCCTGGAATCACAGTGTAACTGACTGGCTCAGAAGAGCCCACTGAGTCAGCCCTTAACCCCAGTGTGCAGAAGTTGTCAAAACGTGTTTTTCAGCACAAATAAACACGTTTTGGCAACTTTGGTCAACAACATGTAAGTTATAGGGCAGGAACAGAACACTTTTCAAAACGTGTTTTTCAGCCCGAAATAAACGCGTTTTCTCAACTCCTGGAATCACAGTGTAACTGACTGGCTCAGAAGAGCCCACTGAGTCAGCCCTTAACCCCAGTGTGCAGAAGTTGTCAAAACGTGTTTTTCAGCACAAATAAACACGTTTTGGCAACTTTGGTCAACAACATGTAAGTTATAGGGCAGGAACAGAACTCTTTTCAAAACGTGTTTTTCAGCCCGAAATAAACGCGTTTTCTCAACCCTTGGAATCACAGTGTAACTGACTGGCTCAGAAGAGCCCACTGAGTCAGCCCTTAACCCCAGTGTGCAGAAGTTGTCAAAACGTGTTTTTCAGCACAAATAAACACGTTTTGGCAACTTTGGTCAACAACATGTAAGTTATAGGGCAGGAACAGAACACTTTTCAAAACGTGTTTTTCAGCCCGAAATAAACGCGTTTTCTCAACTCCTGGAATCACAGTGTAACTGACTGGCTCAGAAGAGCCCACTGAGTCAGCCCTTAACCCCAGTGTGCAGAAGTTGTCAAAACGTGTTTTTCAGCACAAATAAACACGTTTTGGCAACTTTGGTCAACAACATGTAAGTTATAGGGCAGGAACAGAACACTTTTCAAAACGTGTTTTTCAGCCCGAAATAAACGCGTTTTCTCAACTCTTGGAATCACAGTGTAACTGACTGGCTCAGAAGAGCCCACTGAGTCAGCCCTTAACCCCAGTGTGCAGAAGTTGTCAAAACGTGTTTTTCAGCACAAATAAACACGTTTTGGCAACTTTGGTCAACAACATGTAAGTTATAGGGCAGGAACAGAACACTTTTCAAAACGTGTTTTTCAGCCCGAAATAAACGCGTTTTCTCAACTCTTGGAATCACAGTGTAACTGACTGGCTCAGAAGAGCCCACTGATTCAGCCCTTAACCCCAGTGTGCAGAAGTTGTCAAAACGTGTTTTTCAGCACAAATAAACACGTTTTGGCAACTTTGGTCACCAACATGTAAGTTATAGGGCAGGAACAGAACACTTTTCAAAACGTGTTTTTCAGCCCGAAATAAACGCGTTTTCTCAACTCCTGGAATCACAGTGTAACTGACTGGCTCAGAAGAGCCCACTGAGTCAGCCCTTAACCCCAGTGTGCAGAAGTTGTCAAAACGTGTTTTTCAGCACAAATAAACACGTTTTGGCAACTTTGGTCAACAACATGTAAGTTATAGGGCAGGAACAGAACACTTTTCAAAACTTGTTTTTCAGCCCGAAATAAACGCGTTTTCTCAACTCTTGGAATCACAGTGTAACTGACTGGCTCAGAAGAGCCCACTGAGTCAGCCCTTAACCCCAGTGTGCAGAAGTTGTCAAAACGTGTTTTTCAGCACAAATAAACACGTTTTGGCAACTTTGGTCAACAACATGTAAGTTATAGGGCAGGAACAGAACACTTTTCAAAACGTGTTTTTCAGCCCGAAATAAACGCGTTTTCTCAACTCTTGGAATCACAGTGTAACTGACTGGCTCAGAAGAGCCCACTGATTCAGCCCTTAACCCCAGTGTGCAGAAGTTGTCAAAACGTGTTTTTCAGCACAAATAAACACGTTTTGGCAACTTTGGTCACCAACATGTAAGTTATAGGGCAGGAACAGAACACTTTTCAAAACGTGTTTTTCAGCCCGAAATAAACGCGTTTTCTCAACTCCTGGAATCACAGTGTAACTGACTGGCTCAGAAGAGCCCACTGAGTCAGCCCTTAACCCCAGTGTGCAGAAGTTGTCAAAACGTGTTTTTCAGCACAAATAAACACGTTTTGGCAACTTTGGTCAACAACATGTAAGTTATAGGGCAGGAACAGAACACTTTTCAAAACGTGTTTTTCAGCCCGAAATAAACGCGTTTTCTCAACCCTTGGAATCACAGTGTAACTGACTGGCTCAGAAGAGCCCACTGAGTCAGCCCTTAACCCCAGTGTGCAGAAGTTGTCAAAACGTGTTTTTCAGCACAAATAAACACGTTTTGGCAACTTTGGTCAACAACATGTAAGTTATAGGGCAGGAACAGAACACTTTTCAAAACGTGTTTTTCAGCCCGAAATAAACGCGTTTTCTCAACTCCTGGAATCACAGTGTAACTGACTGGCTCAGAAGAGCCCACTGAGTCAGCCCTTAACCCCAGTGTGCAGAAGTTGTCAAAACGTGTTTTTCAGCATAAATAAACACGTTTTGGCAACTTTGGTCACCAACATGTAAGTTATAGGGCAGGAACAGAACACTTTTCAAAACGTGTTTTTCAGCCCGAAATAAACGCGTTTTCTCAACTCTTGGAATCACAGTGTAACTGACTGGTTCAGAAGAGCCCACTGAGTCAGCCCTTAACCCCAGTGTGCAGAAGTTGTCAAAACGTGTTTTTCAGCACAAATAAACACGTTTTGGCAACTTTGGTCAACAACATGTAAGTTATAGGGCAGGAACAGAACACTTTTCAAAACGTGTTTTTCAGCCCGAAATAAACGCGTTTTCTCAACCCTTGGAATCACAGTGTAACTGACTGGCTCAGAAGAGCCCACTGATTCAGCCCTTAACCCCAGTGTGCAGAAGTTGTCAAAACGTGTTTTTCAGCACAAATAAACACGTTTTGGCAACTTTGGTCACCAACATGTAAGTTATAGGGCAGGAACAGAACACTTTTCAAAACGTGTTTTTCAGCCCGAAATAAACGCGTTTTCTCAACTCCTGGAATCACAGTGTAACTGACTGGCTCAGAAGAGCCCACTGAGTCAGCCCTTAACCCCAGTGTGCAGAAGTTGTCAAAACGTGTTTTTCAGCACAAATAAACACGTTTTGGCAACTTTGGTCAACAACATGTAAGTTATAGGGCAGGAACAGAACACTTTTCAAAACGTGTTTTTCAGCCCGAAATAAACGCGTTTTCTCAACCCTTGGAATCACAGTGTAACTGGCTCAGAAGAGCCCACTGAGTCAGCCCTTAACCCCAGTGTGCAGAAGTTGTCAAAACGTGTTTTTCAGCACAAATAAACACGTTTTGGCAACTTTGGTCAACAACATGTAAGTTATAGGGCAGGAACAGAACACTTTTCAAAACGTGTTTTTCAGCCCGAAATAAACGCGTTTTCTCAACCCTTGGAATCACAGTGTAACTGACTGGCTCAGAAGAGCCCACTGAGTCAGCCCTTAACCCCAGTGTGCAGAAGTTGTCAAAACGTGTTTTTCAGCACAAATAAACACGTTTTGGCAACTTTGGTCACCAACATGTAAGTTATAGGGCAGGAACAGAACACTTTTCAAAACGTGTTTTTCAGCCCGAAATAAACGCGTTTTCTCAACCCTTGGAATCACAGTGTAACTGACTGGCTCAGAAGAGCCCACTGAGTCAGCCCTTAACCCCAGTGTGCAGAAGTTGTCAAAACGTGTTTTTCAGCACAAATAAACACGTTTTTGCAACTTTGGTCAACAACATGTAAGTTATAGGGCAGGAACAGAACACTTTTCAAAACGTGTTTTTCAGCCCGAAATAAACGCGTTTTCTCAACCCTTGGAATCACAGTGTAACTGACTGGCTCAGAAGAGCCCACTGAGTCAGCCCTTAACCCCAGTGTGCAGAAGTTGTCAAAACGTGTTTTTCAGCACAAATAAACACGTTTTGGCAACTTTGGTCAACAACATGTAAGTTATAGGGCAGGAACAGAACACTTTTCAAAACGTGTTTTTCAGCCCGAAATAAACGCGTTTTCTCAACTCCTGGAATCACAGTGTAACTGACTGGCTCAGAAGAGCCCACTGAGTCAGCCCTTAACCCCAGTGTGCAGAAGTTGTCAAAACGTGTTTTTCAGCACAAATAAACACGTTTTGGCAACTTTGGTCAACAACATGTAAGTTATAGGGCAGGAACAGAACACTTTTCAAAACGTGTTTTTCAGCCCGAAATAAACGCGTTTTCTCAACTCTTGGAATCACAGTGTAACTGACTGGCTCAGAAGAGCCCACTGATTCAGCCCTTAACCCCAGTGTGCAGAAGTTGTCAAAACGTGTTTTTCAGCACAAATAAACACGTTTTGGCAACTTTGGTCACCAACATGTAAGTTATAGGGCAGGAACAGAACACTTTTCAAAACGTGTTTTTCAGCCCGAAATAAACGCGTTTTCTCAACTCCTGGAATCACAGTGTAACTGACTGGCTCAGAAGAGCCCACTGAGTCAGCCCTTAACCCCAGTGTGCAGAAGTTGTCAAAACGTGTTTTTCAGCACAAATAAACACGTTTTGGCAACTTTGGTCAACAACATGTAAGTTATAGGGCAGGAACAGAACACTTTTCAAAACGTGTTTTTCAGCCCGAAATAAACGCGTTTTCTCAACTCTTGGAATCACAGTGTAACTGACTGGCTCAGAAGAGCCCACTGAGTCAGCCCTTAACCCCAGTGTGCAGGAGTTGTCAAAACGTGTTTTTCAGCACAAATAAACACGTTTTGGCAACTTTGGTCAACAACATGTAAGTTATAGGGCAGGAACAGAACACTTTTCAAAACGTGTTTTTCAGCCCGAAATAAACGCGTTTTCTCAACCCTTGGAATCACAGTGTAACTGACTGGCTCAGAAGAGCCCACTGAGTCAGCCCTTAACCCCAGTGTGCAGAAGTTGTCAAAACGTGTTTTTCAGCACAAATAAACACGTTTTGGCAACTTTGGTCACCAACATGTAAGTTATAGGGCAGGAACAGAACACTTTTCAAAACGTGTTTTTCAGCCCGAAATAAACGCGTTTTCTCAACCCTTGGAATCACAGTGTAACTGACTGGCTCAGAAGAGCCCACTGAGTCAGCCCTTAACCCCAGTGTGCAAAAGTTGTCAAAACGTGTTTTTAAGCACAAATAAACACGTCTTGGCAACTTTGGTCACCAACATGTAAGTTATAGGGCAGGAACAGAACACTTTTCAAAACGTGTTTTTCAGCCCGAAATAAACGCGTTTTCTCAACTCTTGGAATCACAGTGTAACTGACTGGCTCAGAAGAGCCCACTGAGTCAGCCCTTAACCCCAGTGTGCAGAAGTTGTCAAAACGTGTATTTCAGCACAAATAAACACGTTTTGGCAACTTTGGTCAACAACATGTAAGTTATAGGGCAGGAACAGAACACTTTTCAAAACGTGTTTTTCAGCCCGAAATAAACGCGTTTTCTCAACTCCTGGAATCACAGTGTAACTGACTGGCTCAGAAGAGCCCACTGAGTCAGCCCTTAACCCCAGTGTGCAGAAGTTGTCAAAACGTGTTTTTCAGCACAAATAAACACGTTTTGGCAACTTTGGTCAACAACATGTAAGTTATAGGGCAGGAACAGAACACTTTTCAAAACGTGTTTTTCAGCCCGAAATAAACGCGTTTTCTCAACCCTTGGAATCACAGTGTAACTGACTGGCTCAGAAGAGCCCACTGAGTCAGCCCTTAACCCCAGTGTGCAGAAGTTGTCAAAACGTGTTTTTCAGCACAAATAAACACGTTTTGGCAACTTTGGTCACCAACATGTAAGTTATAGGGCAGGAACAGAACACTTTTCAAAACGTGTTTTTCAGCCCGAAATAAACGCGTTTTCTCAACTCCTGGAATCACAGTGTAACTGACTGGCTCAGAAGAGCCCACTGAGTCAGTCCTTAACCCCAGTGTGCAGAAGTTGTCAAAACGTGTTTTTCAGCACAAATAAACACGTTTTGGCAACTTTGGTCAACAACATGTAAGTTATAGGGCAGGAACAGAACACTTTTCAAAACGTGTTTTTCAGCCCGAAATAAACGCGTTTTCTCAACTCTTGGAATCACAGTGTAACTGACTGGCTCAGAAGAGCCCACTGAGTCAGCCCTTAACCCCAGTGTGCAGAAGTTGTCAAAACGTGTTTTTCAGCACAAATAAACACGTTTTGGCAACTTTGGTCAACAACATGTAAGTTATAGGGCAGGAACAGAACACTTTTCAAAACGTGTTTTTCAGCCCGAAATAAACGCGTTTTCTCAACCCTTGGAATCACAGTGTAACTGACTGGCTCAGAAGAGCCCACTGAGTCAGCCCTTAACCCCAGTGTGCAGAAGTTGTCAAAACGTGTTTTTCAGCACAAATAAACACGTTTTGGCAACTTTGGTCAACAACATGTAAGTTATAGGGCAGGAACAGAACACTTTTCAAAACGTGTTTTTCAGCCCGAAATAAACGCGTTTTCTCAACCCTTGGAATCACAGTGTAACTGACTGGCTCAGAAGAGCCCAATGAGTCAGCCCTTAACCCCAGTGTGCAGAAGTTGTCAAAACGTGTTTTTCAGCACAAATAAACACGTTTTGGCAACTTTGGTCAACAACATGTAAGTTATAGGGCAGGAACAGAACACTTTTCAAAACGTGTTTTTCAGCCCGAAAGAAACGCGTTTTCTCAACTCTTGGAATCACAGTGTAACTGACTGGCTCAGAAGAGCCCACTGATTCAGCCCTTAACCCCAGTGTGCAGAAGTTGTCAAAACGTGTTTTTCAGCACAAATAAACACGTTTTGGCAACTTTGGTCACCAACATGTAAGTTATAGGGCAGGAACAGAACACTTTTCAAAACGTGTTTTTCAGCCCGAAATAAACGCGTTTTCTCAACTCCTGGAATCACAGTGTAACTGACTGGCTCAGAAGAGCCCACTGAGTCAGCCCTTAACCCCAGTGTGCAGAAGTTGTCAAAACGTGTTTTTCAGCACAAATAAACACGTTTTGGCAACTTTGGTCAACAACATGTAAGTTATAGGGCAGGAACAGAACACTTTTCAAAACGTGTTTTTCAGCCCGAAATAAACGCGTTTTCTCAACTCTTGGAATCACAGTGTAACTGACTGGCTCAGAAGAGCCCACTGATTCAGCCCTTAACCCCAGTGTGCAGAAGTTGTCAAAACGTGTTTTTCAGCACAAATAAACACGTTTTGGCAACTTTGGTCACCAACATGTAAGTTATAGGGCAGGAACAGAACACTTTTCAAAACGTGTTTTTCAGCCCGAAATAAACGCGTTTTCTCAACTCCTGGAATCACAGTGTAACTGACTGGCTCAGAAGAGCCCACTGAGTCAGCCCTTAACCCCAGTGTGCAGAAGTTGTCAAAACGTGTTTTTCAGCACAAATAAACACGTTTTGGCAACTTTGGTCAACAACATGTAAGTTATAGGGCAGGAACAGAACACTTTTCAAAACGTGTTTTTCAGCCCGAAATAAACGCGTTTTCTCAACTCTTGGAATCACAGTGTAACTGACTGGCTCAGAAGAGCCCACTGATTCAGCCCTTAACCCCAGTGTGCAGAAGTTGTCAAAACGTGTTTTTCAGCACAAATAAACACGTTTTGGCAACTTTGGTCACCAACATGTAAGTTATAGGGCAGGAACAGAACACTTTTCAAAACGTGTTTTTCAGCCCGAAATAAACGCGTTTTCTCAACTCCTGGAATCACAGTGTAACTGACTGGCTCAGAAGAGCCCACTGAGTCAGCCCTTAACCCCAGTGTGCAGAAGTTGTCAAAACGTGTTTTTCAGCACAAATAAACACGTTTTGGCAACTTTGGTCAACAACATGTAAGTTATAGGGCAGGAACAGAACACTTTTCAAAACGTGTTTTTCAGCCCGAAATAAACGCGTTTTCTCAACTCTTGGAATCACAGTGTAACTGACTGGCTCAGAAGAGCCCACTGAGTCAGCCCTTAACCCCAGTGTGCAGGAGTTGTCAAAACGTGTTTTTCAGCACAAATAAACACGTTTTGGCAACTTTGGTCAACAACATGTAAGTTATAGGGCAGGAACAGAACACTTTTCAAAACGTGTTTTTCAGCCCGAAATAAACGCGTTTTCTCAACCCTTGGAATCACAGTGTAACTGACTGGCTCAGAAGAGCCCACTGAGTCAGCCCTTAACCCCAGTGTGCAGAAGTTGTCAAAACGTGTTTTTCAGCACAAATAAACACGTTTTGGCAACTTTGGTCACCAACATGTAAGTTATAGGGCAGGAACAGAACACTTTTCAAAACGTGTTTTTCAGCCCGAAATAAACGCGTTTTCTCAACCCTTGGAATCACAGTGTAACTGACTGGCTCAGAAGAGCCCACTGAGTCAGCCCTTAACCCCAGTGTGCAAAAGTTGTCAAAACGTGTTTTTAAGCACAAATAAACACGTCTTGGCAACTTTGGTCACCAACATGTAAGTTATAGGGCAGGAACAGAACACTTTTCAAAACGTGTTTTTCAGCCCGAAATAAACGCGTTTTCTCAACTCTTGGAATCACAGTGTAACTGACTGGCTCAGAAGAGCCCACTGAGTCAGCCCTTAACCCCAGTGTGCAGAAGTTGTCAAAACGTGTATTTCAGCACAAATAAACACGTTTTGGCAACTTTGGTCAACAACATGTAAGTTATAGGGCAGGAACAGAACACTTTTCAAAACGTGTTTTTCAGCCCGAAATAAACGCGTTTTCTCAACTCCTGGAATCACAGTGTAACTGACTGGCTCAGAAGAGCCCACTGAGTCAGCCCTTAACCCCAGTGTGCAGAAGTTGTCAAAACGTGTTTTTCAGCACAAATAAACACGTTTTGGCAACTTTGGTCAACAACATGTAAGTTATAGGGCAGGAACAGAACACTTTTCAAAACGTGTTTTTCAGCCCGAAATAAACGCGTTTTCTCAACCCTTGGAATCACAGTGTAACTGACTGGCTCAGAAGAGCCCACTGAGTCAGCCCTTAACCCCAGTGTGCAGAAGTTGTCAAAACGTGTTTTTCAGCACAAATAAACACGTTTTGGCAACTTTGGTCACCAACATGTAAGTTATAGGGCAGGAACAGAACACTTTTCAAAACGTGTTTTTCAGCCCGAAATAAACGCGTTTTCTCAACTCCTGGAATCACAGTGTAACTGACTGGCTCAGAAGAGCCCACTGAGTCAGTCCTTAACCCCAGTGTGCAGAAGTTGTCAAAACGTGTTTTTCAGCACAAATAAACACGTTTTGGCAACTTTGGTCAACAACATGTAAGTTATAGGGCAGGAACAGAACACTTTTCAAAACGTTTTTTTCAGCCCGAAATAAACGCGTTTTCTCAACTCTTGGAATCACAGTGTAACTGACTGGCTCAGAAGAGCCCACTGAGTCAGCCCTTAACCCCAGTGTGCAGAAGTTGTCAAAACGTGTTTTTCAGCACAAATAAACACGTTTTGGCAACTTTGGTCAACAACATGTAAGTTATAGGGCAGGAACAGAACACTTTTCAAAACGTGTTTTTCAGCCCGAAATAAACGCGTTTTCTCAACCCTTGGAATCACAGTGTAACTGACTGGCTCAGAAGAGCCCACTGAGTCAGCCCTTAACCCCAGTGTGCAGAAGTTGTCAAAACGTGTTTTTCAGCACAAATAAACACGTTTTGGCAACTTTGGTCAACAACATGTAAGTTATAGGGCAGGAACAGAACACTTTTCAAAACGTGTTTTTCAGCCCGAAATAAACGCGTTTTCTCAACCCTTGGAATCACAGTGTAACTGACTGGCTCAGAAGAGCCCAATGAGTCAGCCCTTAACCCCAGTGTGCAGAAGTTGTCAAAACGTGTTTTTCAGCACAAATAAACACGTTTTGGCAACTTTGGTCACCAACATGTAAGTTATAGGGCAGGAACAGAACACTTTTCAAAACGTGTTTTTCAGCCCGAAATAAACGCGTTTTCTCAACTCCTGGAATCACAGTGTAACTGACTGGCTCAGAAGAGCCCACTGAGTCAGCCCTTAACCCCAGTGTGCAGAAGTTGTCAAAACGTGTTTTTCAGCACAAATAAACACGTTTTGGCAACTTTGGTCAACAACATGTAAGTTATAGGGCAGGAACAGAACACTTTTCAAAACGTGTTTTTCAGCCCGAAATAAACGCGTTTTCTCAACTCTTGGAATCACAGTGTAACTGACTGGCTCAGAAGAGCCCACTGATTCAGCCCTTAACCCCAGTGTGCAGAAGTTGTCAAAACGTGTTTTTCAGCACAAATAAACACGTTTTGGCAACTTTGGTCACCAACATGTAAGTTATAGGGCAGGAACAGAACACTTTTCAAAACGTGTTTTTCAGCCCGAAATAAACGCGTTTTCTCAACTCCTGGAATCACAGTGTAACTGACTGGCTCAGAAGAGCCCACTGAGTCAGCCCTTAACCCCAGTGTGCAGAAGTTGTCAAAACGTGTTTTTCAGCACAAATAAACACGTTTTGGCAACTTTGGTCAACAACATGTAAGTTATAGGGCAGGAACAGAACACTTTTCAAAACGTGTTTTTCAGCCCGAAATAAACGCGTTTTCTCAACTCTTGGAATCACAGTGTAACTGACTGGCTCAGAAGAGCCCACTGATTCAGCCCTTAACCCCAGTGTGCAGAAGTTGTCAAAACGTGTTTTTCAGCACAAATAAACACGTTTTGGCAACTTTGGTCACCAACATGTAAGTTATAGGGCAGGAACAGAACACTTTTCAAAACGTGTTTTTCAGCCCGAAATAAACGCGTTTTCTCAACTCCTGGAATCACAGTGTAACTGACTGGCTCAGAAGAGCCCACTGAGTCAGCCCTTAACCCCAGTGTGCAGAAGTTGTCAAAACGTGTTTTTCAGCACAAATAAACACGTTTTGGCAACTTTGGTCAACAACATGTAAGTTATAGGGCAGGAACAGAACACTTTTCAAAACGTGTTTTTCAGCCCGAAATAAACGCGTTTTCTCAACTCTTGGAATCACAGTGTAACTGACTGGCTCAGAAGAGCCCACTGATTCAGCCCTTAACCCCAGTGTGCAGAAGTTGTCAAAACGTGTTTTTCAGCACAAATAAACACGTTTTGGCAACTTTGGTCACCAACATGTAAGTTATAGGGCAGGAACAGAACACTTTTCAAAACGTGTTTTTCAGCCCGAAATAAACGCGTTTTCTCAACTCCTGGAATCACAGTGTAACTGACTGGCTCAGAAGAGCCCACTGAGTCAGCCCTTAACCCCAGTGTGCAGAAGTTGTCAAAACGTGTTTTTCAGCACAAATAAACACGTTTTGGCAACTTTGGTCAACAACATGTAAGTTATAGGGCAGGAACAGAACACTTTTCAAAACGTGTTTTTCAGCCCGAAATAAACGCGTTTTCTCAACTCTTGGAATCACAGTGTAACTGACTGGCTCAGAAGAGCCCACTGAGTCAGCCCTTAACCCCAGTGTGCAGGAGTTGTCAAAACGTGTTTTTCAGCACAAATAAACACGTTTTGGCAACTTTGGTCAACAACATGTAAGTTATAGGGCAGGAACAGAACACTTTTCAAAACGTGTTTTTCAGCCCGAAATAAACGCGTTTTCTCAACCCTTGGAATCACAGTGTAACTGACTGGCTCAGAAGAGCCCACTGAGTCAGCCCTTAACCCCAGTGTGCAGAAGTTGTCAAAACGTGTTTTTCAGCACAAATAAACACGTTTTGGCAACTTTGGTCACCAACATGTAAGTTATAGGGCAGGAACAGAACACTTTTCAAAACGTGTTTTTCAGCCCGAAATAAACGCGTTTTCTCAACCCTTGGAATCACAGTGTAACTGACTGGCTCAGAAGAGCCCACTGAGTCAGCCCTTAACCCCAGTGTGCAAAAGTTGTCAAAACGTGTTTTTAAGCACAAATAAACACGTCTTGGCAACTTTGGTCACCAACATGTAAGTTATAGGGCAGGAACAGAACACTTTTCAAAACGTGTTTTTCAGCCCGAAATAAACGCGTTTTCTCAACTCTTGGAATCACAGTGTAACTGACTGGCTCAGAAGAGCCCACTGAGTCAGCCCTTAACCCCAGTGTGCAGAAGTTGTCAAAACGTGTATTTCAGCACAAATAAACACGTTTTGGCAACTTTGGTCAACAACATGTAAGTTATAGGGCAGGAACAGAACACTTTTCAAAACGTGTTTTTCAGCCCGAAATAAACGCGTTTTCTCAACTCCTGGAATCACAGTGTAACTGACTGGCTCAGAAGAGCCCACTGAGTCAGCCCTTAACCCCAGTGTGCAGAAGTTGTCAAAACGTGTTTTTCAGCACAAATAAACACGTTTTGGCAACTTTGGTCAACAACATGTAAGTTATAGGGCAGGAACAGAACACTTTTCAAAACGTGTTTTTCAGCCCGAAATAAACGCGTTTTCTCAACCCTTGGAATCACAGTGTAACTGACTGGCTCAGAAGAGCCCACTGAGTCAGCCCTTAACCCCAGTGTGCAGAAGTTGTCAAAACGTGTTTTTCAGCACAAATAAACACGTTTTGGCAACTTTGGTCACCAACATGTAAGTTATAGGGCAGGAACAGAACACTTTTCAAAACGTGTTTTTCAGCCCGAAATAAACGCGTTTTCTCAACTCCTGGAATCACAGTGTAACTGACTGGCTCAGAAGAGCCCACTGAGTCAGTCCTTAACCCCAGTGTGCAGAAGTTGTCAAAACGTGTTTTTCAGCACAAATAAACACGTTTTGGCAACTTTGGTCAACAACATGTAAGTTATAGGGCAGGAACAGAACACTTTTCAAAACGTTTTTTTCAGCCCGAAATAAACGCGTTTTCTCAACTCTTGGAATCACAGTGTAACTGACTGGCTCAGAAGAGCCCACTGAGTCAGCCCTTAACCCCAGTGTGCAGAAGTTGTCAAAACGTGTTTTTCAGCACAAATAAACACGTTTTGGCAACTTTGGTCAACAACATGTAAGTTATAGGGCAGGAACAGAACACTTTTCAAAACGTGTTTTTCAGCCCGAAATAAACGCGTTTTCTCAACCCTTGGAATCACAGTGTAACTGACTGGCTCAGAAGAGCCCACTGAGTCAGCCCTTAACCCCAGTGTGCAGAAGTTGTCAAAACGTGTTTTTCAGCACAAATAAACACGTTTTGGCAACTTTGGTCAACAACATGTAAGTTATAGGGCAGGAACAGAACACTTTTCAAAACGTGTTTTTCAGCCCGAAATAAACGCGTTTTCTCAACTCTTGGAATCACAGTGTAACTGACTGGCTCAGAAGAGCCCACTGATTCAGCCCTTAACCCCAGTGTGCAGAAGTTGTCAAAACGTGTTTTTCAGCACAAATAAACACGTTTTGGCAACTTTGGTCACCAACATGTAAGTTATAGGGCAGGAACAGAACACTTTTCAAAACGTGTTTTTCAGCCCGAAATAAACGCGTTTTCTCAACTCCTGGAATCACAGTGTAACTGACTGGCTCAGAAGAGCCCACTGAGTCAGCCCTTAACCCCAGTGTGCAGAAGTTGTCAAAACGTGTTTTTCAGCACAAATAAACACGTTTTGGCAACTTTGGTCAACAACATGTAAGTTATAGGGCAGGAACAGAACACTTTTCAAAACGTGTTTTTCAGCCCGAAATAAACGCGTTTTCTCAACTCTTGGAATCACAGTGTAACTGACTGGCTCAGAAGAGCCCACTGAGTCAGCCCTTAACCCCAGTGTGCAGGAGTTGTCAAAACGTGTTTTTCAGCACAAATAAACACGTTTTGGCAACTTTGGTCAACAACATGTAAGTTATAGGGCAGGAACAGAACACTTTTCAAAACGTGTTTTTCAGCCCGAAATAAACGCGTTTTCTCAACCCTTGGAATCACAGTGTAACTGACTGGCTCAGAAGAGCCCACTGAGTCAGCCCTTAACCCCAGTGTGCAGAAGTTGTCAAAACGTGTTTTTCAGCACAAATAAACACGTTTTGGCAACTTTGGTCACCAACATGTAAGTTATAGGGCAGGAACAGAACACTTTTCAAAACGTGTTTTTCAGCCCGAAATAAACGCGTTTTCTCAACCCTTGGAATCACAGTGTAACTGACTGGCTCAGAAGAGCCCACTGAGTCAGCCCTTAACCCCAGTGTGCAAAAGTTGTCAAAACGTGTTTTTAAGCACAAATAAACACGTCTTGGCAACTTTGGTCACCAACATGTAAGTTATAGGGCAGGAACAGAACACTTTTCAAAACGTGTTTTTCAGCCCGAAATAAACGCGTTTTCTCAACTCTTGGAATCACAGTGTAACTGACTGGCTCAGAAGAGCCCACTGAGTCAGCCCTTAACCCCAGTGTGCAGAAGTTGTCAAAACGTGTATTTCAGCACAAATAAACACGTTTTGGCAACTTTGGTCAACAACATGTAAGTTATAGGGCAGGAACAGAACACTTTTCAAAACGTGTTTTTCAGCCCGAAATAAACGCGTTTTCTCAACTCCTGGAATCACAGTGTAACTGACTGGCTCAGAAGAGCCCACTGAGTCAGCCCTTAACCCCAGTGTGCAGAAGTTGTCAAAACGTGTTTTTCAGCACAAATAAACACGTTTTGGCAACTTTGGTCAACAACATGTAAGTTATAGGGCAGGAACAGAACACTTTTCAAAACGTGTTTTTCAGCCCGAAATAAACGCGTTTTCTCAACCCTTGGAATCACAGTGTAACTGACTGGCTCAGAAGAGCCCACTGAGTCAGCCCTTAACCCCAGTGTGCAGAAGTTGTCAAAACGTGTTTTTCAGCACAAATAAACACGTTTTGGCAACTTTGGTCACCAACATGTAAGTTATAGGGCAGGAACAGAACACTTTTCAAAACGTGTTTTTCAGCCCGAAATAAACGCGTTTTCTCAACTCCTGGAATCACAGTGTAACTGACTGGCTCAGAAGAGCCCACTGAGTCAGTCCTTAACCCCAGTGTGCAGAAGTTGTCAAAACGTGTTTTTCAGCACAAATAAACACGTTTTGGCAACTTTGGTCAACAACATGTAAGTTATAGGGCAGGAACAGAACACTTTTCAAAACGTGTTTTTCAGCCCGAAATAAACGCGTTTTCTCAACTCTTGGAATCACAGTGTAACTGACTGGCTCAGAAGAGCCCACTGAGTCAGCCCTTAACCCCAGTGTGCAGAAGTTGTCAAAACGTGTTTTTCAGCACAAATAAACACGTTTTGGCAACTTTGGTCAACAACATGTAAGTTATAGGGCAGGAACAGAACACTTTTCAAAACGTGTTTTTCAGCCCGAAATAAACGCGTTTTCTCAACCCTTGGAATCACAGTGTAACTGACTGGCTCAGAAGAGCCCACTGAGTCAGCCCTTAACCCCAGTGTGCAGAAGTTGTCAAAACGTGTTTTTCAGCACAAATAAACACGTTTTGGCAACTTTGGTCAACAACATGTAAGTTATAGGGCAGGAACAGAACACTTTTCAAAACGTGTTTTTCAGCCCGAAATAAACGCGTTTTCTCAACCCTTGGAATCACAGTGTAACTGACTGGCTCAGAAGAGCCCAATGAGTCAGCCCTTAACCCCAGTGTGCAGAAGTTGTCAAAACGTGTTTTTCAGCACAAATAAACACGTTTTGGCAACTTTGGTCAACAACATGTAAGTTATAGGGCAGGAACAGAACACTTTTCAAAACGTGTTTTTCAGCCCGAAAGAAACGCGTTTTCTCAACTCTTGGAATCACAGTGTAACTGACTGGCTCAGAAGAGCCCACTGATTCAGCCCTTAACCCCAGTGTGCAGAAGTTGTCAAAACGTGTTTTTCAGCACAAATAAACACGTTTTGGCAACTTTGGTCACCAACATGTAAGTTATAGGGCAGGAACAGAACACTTTTCAAAACGTGTTTTTCAGCCCGAAATAAACGCGTTTTCTCAACTCCTGGAATCACAGTGTAACTGACTGGCTCAGAAGAGCCCACTGAGTCAGCCCTTAACCCCAGTGTGCAGAAGTTGTCAAAACGTGTTTTTCAGCACAAATAAACACGTTTTGGCAACTTTGGTCAACAACATGTAAGTTATAGGGCAGGAACAGAACACTTTTCAAAACGTGTTTTTCAGCCCGAAATAAACGCGTTTTCTCAACTCTTGGAATCACAGTGTAACTGACTGGCTCAGAAGAGCCCACTGATTCAGCCCTTAACCCCAGTGTGCAGAAGTTGTCAAAACGTGTTTTTCAGCACAAATAAACACGTTTTGGCAACTTTGGTCACCAACATGTAAGTTATAGGGCAGGAACAGAACACTTTTCAAAACGTGTTTTTCAGCCCGAAATAAACGTGTTTTCTCAACTCCTGGAATCACAGTGTAACTGACTGGCTCAGAAGAGCCCACTGAGTCAGCCCTTAACCCCAGTGTGCAGAAGTTGTCAAAACGTGTTTTTCAGCACAAATAAACACGTTTTGGCAACTTTGGTCAACAACATGTAAGTTATAGGGCAGGAACAGAACACTTTTCAAAACGTGTTTTTCAGCCCGAAATAAACGCGTTTTCTCAACTCTTGGAATCACAGTGTAACTGACTGGCTCAGAAGAGCCCACTGATTCAGCCCTTAACCCCAGTGTGCAGAAGTTGTCAAAACGTGTTTTTCAGCACAAATAAACACGTTTTGGCAACTTTGGTCACCAACATGTAAGTTATAGGGCAGGAACAGAACACTTTTCAAAACGTGTTTTTCAGCCCGAAATAAACGCGTTTTCTCAACTCCTGGAATCACAGTGTAACTGACTGGCTCAGAAGAGCCCACTGAGTCAGCCCTTAACCCCAGTGTGCAGAAGTTGTCAAAACGTGTTTTTCAGCACAAATAAACACGTTTTGGCAACTTTGGTCAACAACATGTAAGTTATAGGGCAGGAACAGAACACTTTTCAAAACGTGTTTTTCAGCCCGAAATAAACGCGTTTTCTCAACTCTTGGAATCACAGTGTAACTGACTGGCTCAGAAGAGCCCACTGAGTCAGCCCTTAACCCCAGTGTGCAGGAGTTGTCAAAACGTGTTTTTCAGCACAAATAAACACGTTTTGGCAACTTTGGTCAACAACATGTAAGTTATAGGGCAGGAACAGAACACTTTTCAAAACGTGTTTTTCAGCCCGAAATAAACGCGTTTTCTCAACCCTTGGAATCACAGTGTAACTGACTGGCTCAGAAGAGCCCACTGAGTCAGCCCTTAACCCCAGTGTGCAGAAGTTGTCAAAACGTGTTTTTCAGCACAAATAAACACGTTTTGGCAACTTTGGTCACCAACATGTAAGTTATAGGGCAGGAACAGAACACTTTTCAAAACGTGTTTTTCAGCCCGAAATAAACGCGTTTTCTCAACCCTTGGAATCACAGTGTAACTGACTGGCTCAGAAGAGCCCACTGAGTCAGCCCTTAACCCCAGTGTGCAAAAGTTGTCAAAACGTGTTTTTAAGCACAAATAAACACGTCTTGGCAACTTTGGTCACCAACATGTAAGTTATAGGGCAGGAACAGAACACTTTTCAAAACGTGTTTTTCAGCCCGAAATAAACGCGTTTTCTCAACTCTTGGAATCACAGTGTAACTGACTGGCTCAGAAGAGCCCACTGAGTCAGCCCTTAACCCCAGTGTGCAGAAGTTGTCAAAACGTGTATTTCAGCACAAATAAACACGTTTTGGCAACTTTGGTCAACAACATGTAAGTTATAGGGCAGGAACAGAACACTTTTCAAAACGTGTTTTTCAGCCCGAAATAAACGCGTTTTCTCAACTCCTGGAATCACAGTGTAACTGACTGGCTCAGAAGAGCCCACTGAGTCAGCCCTTAACCCCAGTGTGCAGAAGTTGTCAAAACGTGTTTTTCAGCACAAATAAACACGTTTTGGCAACTTTGGTCAACAACATGTAAGTTATAGGGCAGGAACAGAACACTTTTCAAAACGTGTTTTTCAGCCCGAAATAAACGCGTTTTCTCAACCCTTGGAATCACAGTGTAACTGACTGGCTCAGAAGA